>NC_051237.1:25540090-25602590 GCF_015220715.1 Pygocentrus nattereri | reverse complement strand
AACCCCCACCTTTATTTTTAGTTTTTTATTAAAAAGAATTATCTTGCTTGTTGTATTTAAACTGCAGTTATTCTAGTAATACTCTCATTTTCATCAATACTGAGTTTTGGATGTAAATAAAGTTTGTCAACTGGCCAAAATAAAATGATCCAGAAGGATTGTTCTCTCTGTGGCATCTAGTCACATATAGCCCAGCGAGCTCTCTTATTGGTTAGGACTTCAGGAACTTTACAGATCAGTAATAAGTGGTAATATTATGGCAATAATAATACAAGTAAACTCATTTGTAAGTTGTGTCTAAATAATAATAAATAAGAAGTTTGATATTGTAACCATATTGGTGTCACATGAACATTTTAAACTTTTATATACCTTCTAAAGACCTCCACTCTTTATTTTACTTCCAGTATGATTATGTTTTCGTTATTTTTATATAACAAATTATATTAAATATTTTTATTTCTTTATTTTATTTATTTTATTTATATTAAGCTATTTTATTTTTGCAATTTTATTCTGATTTGATTTTGTAATATTAAATGTACTAATATGATGCATTTATTTATTTATTTATTTATTTTAGCATTTGATATGTTTTACAATCTAATTGATTCAATCCTTGATTTCTGTATCGGCTCGGCTACAATCTAAATGACAGTTAACGTACTCCGAGTTTAAATAAAGGTTGATTGATGACTGATTGGGAACAGATAAGAACCAAAGCAGAAGGAAGTGAAAATGTCAGGAATCAATTTCAAATGCTGGACATAACTGACAGAGAACTAGAGAGATCAAAGAGATCAAAGAGGAACCAGAGAAAAACCTGAGAAGAATGAAAAGGAGAAAGAAATCGAAGTAGATGAACGATGGCAGGGGATATTGCAAAAAAGAGGAGAGAAGCCAAAATCAAGAGGGACAAAAGTCTTTTAAGAGACCTAAACCATGAATTCCAGAGAGCTGCCAGGAAAGACAAATCAAATCAAATCACATTTATTGTCACATCACATTTACACAAGAGGTGGAAAGTGAGTGAAAATCTTAGGTGCGTAGCCTCCTCATAGAATTTAAATCCAAAAAAATATATATATAAATATCTAAGAAGAAAAACAAATATATATATATATATACACCAACTCCGAATATACACATATGCACAATGTACACTAGTATTGCACTATTCCAACGTACAGTTGTGCAGTAATAAGTTCTGAAATAAAACTATGGAATGTGCTGCTGTTCACATTCCGTATGTGCAGTTAGTCTGGAGAAGATAATAAATCAGATTTAGGTTCTCAGGGACAGAACACTGATATAGAAATCTTCCAGATTGTACAGGATATGGATACACGATGTACAAGATATCAATCTATAAGTGTAAGTACAGATTTGCTAGATTGAAGGTGCGGTAAGACGAGGACCAATGCTACAACATCTGTAACATCTGTTGAAAAGGGGCTGGACTGGGACTTCAGAGCGGGAGTTGTATGATGCAGACCAGCCCACCTTAAACTCTAACTCCCTGCTACACACACATCGTTGTTTTGATGCAACATAACTATAAAGTCTGTGCATTTGCATCTTCTTCTTTTCTTACCCTTGTCTCTTATTCACTGTTCATACGCTAAACAAGGTGGCTTGAAAGTGATAAAGTTGACAAAATTTTTTGTCTTAAATGTGACTTAATCTCCACAGTATGCTACAAATGATGCTAACGTTAGCTGGGTAACTTAACCCTCTCAGTTTGACATCAAAGGATGTTGTAGATAAAAGAAAATGATTTCTTGATTGCTACAGGCTGGAGACACACTTTAATTTGCCTGGAAATGTAGCACTGTTCCTGAGAAAAGTCACAAAGACAGGGGTGGTGTTGTCGATGGGTCAAGAACACAGCCTCTGATTGGTCAACGAGTCAGGAACACAGCTTCTGATTGGGGGACAAGTTAGGAATACAGCCTTTGATTGGTCAACGAGTCGGGAATACAGTCTCTGATTGGTAGATGAATCAGGAACACAGACTCTGATTGGTCAAACACAACCTCTAATTGGTCAACGAGTCAGGAACACAGCCTCTGATTGGTCCGCAAATCAGGAACAGTGTCTGATTAGTTGACAAGCCTTTGATTGGTCGACAAGTCAGGAACACAGCTTCTGTTTGGTCTACATATCAGGAATGCAGCCTCTGATTGGTCAACGAGTCGGGAATACAGTCTCTGATTGGTAGATGAATCAGGAACACAGCCTCTGATCAACGACTCAGTAATTCAGTCTATGATTGGTCGACAAGTCAGGAACACAGCTTCTGTTTGGTCGACAAGCCAGGAACACAGCCTCTGACTGTCCAACAAGTCTGATTGGTTGATGAGTCAGGAACACAGACTCTGATTGGTCAATCAAGAATACAGTCTATGATTGGTTGACAAATCAGGAAGGCAGCCTCTAAATGGATTCTGGTATGATGGAAGAAACATCAATAACCTTTGATATGCAGATGATACAACACAGTGGAAAATCTGGAAGACATGAAGGCCCTTATAAGGAAGAACACATGGGATGTCAATTCAACATTAAGAAGACTAATCCTGCGTTTATGTTTGTATTTGATGGACTGCAGAGTGGAACTGCACCCAAAAATTCTGCCACCACAAGCAGCAATGGACCGCAGACTGCAGTGGTGAGTGGTGAGCAGTGAGCAGAATGCTTCACGAAGATTTACATTTTCCCAGCTTTTGCCATCAACCTCAGTGGTGGAATAAATGGGATGTTGATTTGTTTGGGAGCCTTGGATGCCAAACGTCTCGTTGTTGAATTCCAGACGAACACAGAATTTACAACAACAATAAAAGAGCACATCCTCCTCCCTTTCTCCAACTTAAATAAACAATTAACACTGTTAGACCTCTCCGATAATCATCCATTATCACCAATAACACTGTCACCATGCTAGTTCTTGCTTGGCTTCATACTGCCATCAGCTGTGTACTGCTACGAGGTGCAGAACTTTCCCCACTGATGGAGAAGATTTGGAAATGATGGACAGCCTTTGCCTACTTGGATCAATTACTTACAACAGGGGATCCGGTAAGCAACAAATATGACAGATCGGTGCTCAGCAGAACAAGGAAGAGGGAGCTTGAGAAGATCTTCAAATGCAGCAGTGTTTCTCTACAGACCAAGTTCAGAATTGCCCAGGCTGTGGCCTTCTGTGGTTCTTTATGAATGTGAAAGCTGGACAATAACAAACAAGGCTTTTGGTGTTGGTGGAGACATTGGGAGAACCTTGGACAGCTCGACAAATCAAGCCTCACCTCTCACTCAAAGAACAGAGAACCAAGGTGAAGCTCTTATTTTGGACACATTCTATGAAGAACCAATTAATTGGGAAAAAATATTATGCTTGGAAGAGTTAAAGGTGAAAGAAAGAGAGGGCGACCAGTACTCACTTTCTAGTTAGGACTCCCCCAATCCAATGATACTACCAGCGCAGTGGTAGGTGGTAGGAGGGTGAAAGCTAGCACAGGCTTCCTCTGAGACCTGTGAAGCCACTGCATCTTTTCAAACTGCCGCTAACACAATATCATTGGACAGCTGAATGTGTTCAGAGGAGAGCACTAACCGCTAGTTCTGTTACATCAGTGTTGGGAGAGTCTGGGGGGCATCCTATGCACCCAGAGAGAGGTCAACTATGCTCTTATGGACTCATAGGCCACAGACGGCTCTAGTATCGCCAGGGATCAAACTCACGATCTCCTGATGACAGAGCGTTGTGAGGCAAATAAATCCCCAAAAGAAAATTTCAGATTTTTCACAATTTTCCATCATCAACATTCCATATAAACTCAGAAGACTTGTGTAGGTTCTCTGGTGGTTCTGCATGGTAAATAAAATGTCTATATTTGTGTTGTAGTCATGGTGACCTCAGAGGTTCCTATCATTAAAAATGATAATTAAATAATGAAATATCAATACTTGCATTTCAAAAACCCAAGATTTTGCCATATTATTTCGACCCCAACAATAACAGTCACCCTTCTTGGCTGTATGGGAAGTGTCTGGTCTGTTATTTCTGGTGCTTTTTTGTGCCGACCAGAGAACTGTGATGCAATGTGTGAATAAATGTCAGAGACGTATTGAACGGATTTGTGGTTCAGAGAGGTGTCGGGGCTTCTGGGTAATGTGTAAGAGGAGCCGAGAATAACATGGAAGGTTTCTTCGTTTGGATTCTGTCAGTATCCACTGATTACAGCATAGGTATAAAGGGTGCCAGCAGATGTGCTGAGGCTTCATGAAAACAGCTGATTCGTCTAAGAGCTCTGGAGCTCATGCAGTCATATTACTGACCACAGAATCCCAGTGGAAATCTCTGCTTAATGAGGAGAGAGAGGAGGGAAAGTGCTTTAATGGCAGCGTGGCAAATAGCTGGGTGTTACTGAGGGCAAGCTGAGGTGCACAGAACAACACAATTCACTTCTGTGAGTTGAGAGACTATTTATGGAATTTGTCCTGCCGGGTTGCTCTTGCATGGTTGAAGATCATTGCAATTGTTACGTTTCATGTCATCCTTGTTTGTAATAACAGTCTTGCCAGCTTTGCATTCTGTCTTCATTTATAAGCTAAAGAAACTAAATCGGGCCTAAAACAGAGCCTTGGGGTACACCAAAAGTAAAGGAATGAGACAAGATAAGGTGATGCCTTGCTTTGACTTAATGCTAAGCAGTATGTTTTAGGAAGCTCTTCCGGTGTCTGGTTCTTAGTCATCACCACAGTGAGCAGTGAACCACTCTTAACCATTTGGCTGTGCGGAATATTTGAAAAAATTGGAAGAATTCACGAATAGCAGTTCAGATTTTGTGCTTAAAATCCCCACACAGAACACAGAGCAACATATTACAAATGTTTGTATGATATGATACTAAACTAGACTGTTATATTAAACATCCAAAGCTTGAGTGAAAAATATAAAACATAAGATAAAACACAACTTAAAAGCTCTGATCAAACCTATCGGTTTGACATGCAGATGGACGGATGGACAAACGGATGGAGGAGGCAACATGTGAATAAATGAACAACACTTGTTTACAGATAAGTGAATGAATGAGTGACAAGCAGCTACGGACAGGTGGTTTAGCTTGCTAGCTTTTGGTTATGCTGGGTTAGCTTTAGCTCACGAAGTTTCTCTGACTCTGAAACTGTTCTGTGTGAGCGGAGCCAGAGATGCAGCCTTGTGATTGGTCAGGGGAATGATTACAGAAATGTTCTACCCCAGTTTAGATCGAGAGGAGAGAAATATGGTGAAGTATATTGGTCAGTGGAACATTATTCAAAAGGTGTATATCACTGTTGTCAGGACAAAACCATTTTTGTCATTTTTCAGTTTTTAACATAATTTGAAATCACCTGTTGTCATTTACATTGTCTGTAAATTTCATAATGAATGGACCAAAAGAAATGGTCCAAAATGACTTGGAAAGATGTCTGGTTCCACTGACTTACATTAAAAGTAAAGTAGGTTTTTTCCTTCTCCTGTAATGTTACTATTTTGGAGATACGAGGTTTTGTTCTGACAACAGTGATATTTACTATTCGCCTGCAAGAACAAGATTAACCTGATTAGAAAGGAAAGACAGATTTAGGTTCCCTGGATCTTTCACCATTAGTGGATGAACTGCAGTTCACATGTTGCTCTAGGTGTGAGTAGGTGTTTCTGAGATGGTCACAGGTGATGTATTTTTTATTCCCTGTCTCTGCAGTGGTCCCTGAGCTCCCCGTGCCTGTCATGCAGTTGGAAGAGACAGAAAATGTGTTCGGTGAGTCACTGCAGCATCAGACCAGCATGTTTTTCACAACTGACACCAGATATTTTACTGATTTACACTAAAATGCAGTGATGAATGTAGGCCTGTATTAGAACACCTGATTATACATGATTAATAACACACATTTAAATTGTTCATGGCCCATATCATGGAACACTACTCTGCAAAAACAACCCTTTATGAATGTGGGCATATTTGCATATACATTTCCATTTAGCCCATAGCATTTAGCCCCACCCATTCAGCATACATCAGTCTACCCCCACCCATTCAGCCTACATCAGTCTAGCACTGCCCATATAGTGTACAGCCATTTACCCCACACATTGTCAGTTTAGCCCCACCCATTCAGCCTACAGCAGTTAAGCCCCACCCATTCAGCCTACAGTACTTTAGCCCCACCCATTCAGCCTACATCAGTCTAGCACTGCCCATATAGTGTACAGCCATTTACCCCACACATTGTCAGTTTAGCCCCACCCATTCAGCCTACAGCAGTTAAGCCCCACTCATTCAGCCTACAGTACTTTAGCCCCACCCATTCATTTTAGAGCAGTTAAGCACCGCCCACTCAACCTCCATCAGTTTAGCCCCACCTACTCAACCTCCAGCAGTTTAGCCCCACCCATTCATTTCGCAGCAGTTTAGCCCCACCCATTCAACCAAAAATGTTCTTCTATTGTTACAAGCTTTACATTGTTACCAAATAATTATGCTTCTGGTGCTATACAGAACCATATACAGCAGTATGCAAAAGTTTGGGCACCCCTGATCATTTTTATGATTTGCCTTTATAAATCATTGGTTGTTCGGATCAGCAATTTCAGTTAAATATATCATAAAGCAGACGAACGCAGTGATGCAATAAAAGTGTGCAATAATTATTTAAACAAAATTAGGCAGGTGCATAAGTTTGGGCACCCTTGTCGTTTTATTGATTTGAATAACTTTAGCACTAATTATTGGAACACAAAATTTGTTTTGCATCCTCAGTGACCCTTGACCGACATACACAGGTGAATCCAATTATGAGAAAGGGTTAAGGTGGCCAACTGCAAGTGTGTCTCCTCTTTGCATCTTCTCTGAAGAGTGGCAACATGGGAGCCTCAAAACAACTCTCAAATGGCTTCAACCAGAACCCAGACTCTCATTGGAAGCTATAGGAAGCATTTAGAGGCTGTTACTCCTGCAAAAGGAGGATCTACTAAATAGTGATGTAATTTTTCTGTTGGGGTGCCCAAACTTATGCACCTGCCTAATTTTGTTTAAATAATTATTGCACACTTTCTGTAAATCCTATAAACTTCATTTCACTTCTCAAATATCACTGCGTTCGTCTGTTTTATGACATATTTAACTGAAATTGCTGATCCGAACAACCAATGATTTATAAAGGCAAATCATGAAAATTATCAGGGGTGCCCAAACTTTTGCATACCGCTGTACTACATATTCTCCGTCAATGTGAAGAACCATTTCACCATGCAGAGAACCATTTAATCATGAACATAGCTCTTTGAATGTTCATGGTTTTATGCAGAACTGTTGTCTTCACTGAAGAATCCCTTGAAGAAAGCAAGTAAACGAATTTAAACCCCAGAATTTAAACCCCAGACGCTGTAAGTTGGGAGGTTTGGTTAACTCTGCTGTGTTTTTTCTCTGCTGTATGTGATCAGCTGACCTGAACGATGCGATCCCAGAGACTGAGCTCCTGGACAGCAGCGTCCAGAAGTGCCGTGTCCAGGTGCGGAGGGGCAGGAACCGGCCATCCCGCTCACGGCTTAGAGACAGCATCAGCTCCACTGAGGGGGACGACAGCCTGGACAGGAGGGTCCGTCTCATTCACAGCCAATCGTTTATCACAAAGCACCATAATCCATTTAAATTACAGTATTTAAATGACGGTATTTAAATGGCGGTATTTAAATTACAGTATTTATGCGTTTAAATGACAGTATTTAAATTATGGTATTTATGCGTTTAAATTACGGTATTTAAATTACAGTATTTATGCATTTAAATTACAGTATTTAAATGATGGTATTTAGGCATTTAAATTACGGTATTTAAATTACGGTATTTATGCATTTCAATTACAGTATTTAAATTATGGTATTTAGGCATTTAAATTACGGTATTTAAATTACAGTATTTATGCATTTAAATTACAGTATTTAAATTATGGTATTTAGGTGTTTAAATTACGGTATTTAAATTACAGCATTTAAATTACAGTATTTATGCGTTTAAATTATGGTATCTAAATTACAGTGTTTATGCATTTAAATTATGGTATTTGAATTACAGTATTTAAATTACGGTATTTATGCGTTTCAATTATGGTATTTAAATTATGGTAATTAAATTATGGTATTTATGCGTTTAAATGACAGTATTTAAATTACGATATTTATGCGTTTAAATCACAGTATTTAAATGACAGTATTTATGCATTTAAATTATGGTATTTAAATTATGGTATTTATGCGTTTACATTACAGTATTTAAATTACGATATTTATGTGTTTAAATCACGGTATTTAAATTACAGTATTTATGCATTTAAATTATGGTATTTAAATTACAGTATTATAGAATGAAAAAACAATAATAATAATAACAATATAATAGTAGTAGTATAATACTACAGAAGAAATACTAAATAATGATAACAATAAAAATAATAATGGTGACTGATTCCAGGTCACTTTATGTTGCGAATAGCTTATAAGCATTTTAGCAAATTAGCATTAACTTGCTTATCTAATTAGGAATAGCTGCTGTAGGGCTAATGTTAGCTAGCTCATCTCTCATTAAGAATAGCTGCCGTAGGGCTAATGTTAGCTAGCTCATCTCTCTCATTAGGAATAGCTGCCGTAGGGCTAATGTTAGCTAGCTTATTTCTCATTAGGAATAGCTGCTGTAGGGCTAATGTTAGCTAGCTCATCTCTCATTAGAAATAGCTGCCGTAGGGCTAATGTTAGCTAGCTTATCTCTCATTAGGAATAGCTGCTGTAGGGCTAATGTTAGCTAGCTCATCTCTCATTAGGAATAGCTGCTGTAGGGCTAATGTTAGCTAGCTTATCTCTCATTAGGAATAGCTGCTGTAGGGCTAATGTTAGCTAGCTTATCTCTCATTAGGAATAGCTGCTGTAGGGCTAATGTTAGCTAGCTTATCTCTCATTAGGAATAGCTGCCGTAGGGCTAATGTTAGCTAGCTCATCTCTCATTAGGAATAGCTGCTGTAGGGCTAATGTTAGCTAGCTTATCTCTCATTAGGAATAGCTGCTGTAGGGCTAATGTTAGCTAGCTTATCTCTCATTAGGAATAGCTGCCGTAGGGCTAATGTTAGCTAGCTCATCTCTCTCATTAGGAATAGCTGCTGTAGGGCTAATGTTAGCTAGCTTATCTCTCATTAGGAATAGCTGCTGTAGGGCTAATGTTAGCTAGCTTATCTCTCATTAGGAATAGCTGCCATAGGGCTAATGTTAGCTAGCTCATCTCTCTCATTAGGAATAGCTGCCGTAGGGCTAATGTTAGCTAGCTTATCTCTCATTAGGAATAGCTGCCGTAGGGCTAATGTTAGCTAGCTTATCTCTCATTAGGAATAGCTGCCATAGGGCTAATGTTAGCTAGCTTACCTCTCATTAGGAATAGCTGCCGTAGGGCTAATGTTAGCTAGCTTATTTCTCATTAGGAATAGCTGCTGTAGGGCTAATGTTAGCTAGCTCATCTCTCATTAGGAATAGCTGCTGTAGGGCTAATGTTAGCTAGCTTATCTATCTCATTAGGAATAGCTGCTGTAGGGCTAATGTTAGCTAGCTTATCTATCTCATTAGGAATAGCTGCTGTAGGGCTAATGTTAGCTAGCTTATCTATCTCATTAGGAATAGCTGCTGTAGGGCTAATGTTAGCTAGCTTATCTCTCATTAGGAATAGCTGCCGTAGGGCTAATGTTAGCTAGCTCATCTCTCTCATTAGGAATAGCTGCTGTAGGGCTAATGTTAGCTAGCTTATCTCTCATTAGGAATAGCTGCTGTAGGGCTAATGTTAGCTAGCTTATCTCTCATTAGGAATAGCTGCTGTAGGGCTAATGTTAGCTAGCTTATCTCTCATTAGGAATAGCTGCTGTAGGGCTAATGTTAGGTGGCTGTTGTTGACTCATTAAAATAAACTTTATTCTAATTTTTCTTCTTGTTTTAATCATTTATCGTTTGTCAAACTAAGCTGTATATTATGAGACTGATTACCTTTTCGGTGTTCAGTTTTATCTGTGAATGTCTCTCTGTTTCCGTGTTTAGTCTTTAGACAGTCCCCTCCACTCGGTTCCTCAGTCGGGTCTCAACGTGTCCTCTCTCTCTCCGGAGCTCCTCCTGTCCTCCCCCTTCCGCCCGTCTCCGTTCTCCTTCGACTCTCCTCTCCGCCGCTCTCCCGACGAGCCGAACTCCAGCTCTCCGGCCCCTAAAGGCCGATACACGCAGCTCACAGATGCCACGTCTCACGAGACGTTAATGCCCCGGCCCGCCAGCTCCCCCTGCAGGTCCTGCCCTGAAACCTCACCTGTGTACTTCCGCAGAACTCGACGTCCAGAGAGCGAAGGTACCGCCCTGGTCTCTGACCTCTACTGACATCTTAGGCAGTTCGGTGGTGAATTAATCTACATAATTTCCCCCCTTTTACTCCAAATATAGTCGATCAGCTAAAACGTGGCCTGAAACGTACCTCACGCTGAGTTGAACGCAGAGGCTTCAAGCTGCGCAGACGGGGTTTTGCCCCTTCCTCTCTTAAAGGAAGGGGCAAAAGAGGCCCTCAACAGAACACACACACACACATTAATGATTGGTGAAGTTAAAGTTAGGCGGCACGGTGGCGTGGTGGGTAGCGCTGTCGCCTCACAGCAAGGAGGGCCTGGGTTCGATTCCCCGGCCGGGCGACCGGGGTCCTCTCTGTGTGGAGTTTGCATGTTCTCCCCGTGTCTGCGTGGGTTTCCTCCGGGTTCTCCGGTTTCCTCCCACAGTTCAAAGACATGCAGTCAGGCAAAATTGTGTAAAATGATCAAATTGTAAGTCGCTCTGGATAAGAGCGTCAGCCAAATGCCGTAAATGTAATGTAATGTAAGTTTCTCACAGTGAGCCTGACGACCGTGACTGCTGGATAAAGTTCATGTGAATATACTGTGTCAGTTCGCCTGGATGGAGCAGCACGGGCGGGTCCTGGAGAAATGATTCCGATTTTCTGCCGGAGCGGGTGGGAGCAGGACTAAAAAAACGGTCCTGTGCAGGCTTCTTTCTCGAGGCCATGTGGAGGTGTTCAGTGTCTCTAATAGTCTTGATGATGAGGTTTCTGACTCTGTATGACTCACTGTCACCTGTAAACCTGGACTAATACGTTGGCATAGCTAACCACAGCAGCTTAAAGCTGTCGTTTTGTCCATACTGTTGTCTATGTTTGTCCATTTTTGAGATGAGCGTGCACGCAGTTAGCACCATGCTAACAGGTGGGGTAAAACTACAGAAGTAAACTTTAGACACCGAGACACTGTCTTGGCTGATCAAGTACATTTGGGTAAATTTGATTTATTTTTGGCTAAATTATTTCTTTAATTTTGGTCAACCTGCTTGTTTGGCTCTTGCTGTTAGTACTGAGTTTAAACATTCTGAGTTTGAGTGGTCGGCAGCTAAATGTAAGCTTTGTTTATCTGGACAGTGCTGGTGTCAGATGACAGTCAGGACAGCAGTCCAGCTGAACCCGGGAGCCCTACGGTGGTCCTGGACAAGAAAACTAAAAGGAGGTTTCTGGACTTGGGGTGAGTCACGGAAACATCCCTGTAGGAGCAAGAGCTTTATTTTATTCTCCCCCCATACTTCATTCTCTCTGAGCCTGTCTCTCAGTGTGCCTTCCCCTCTCTCTCTCTCTCTCTCTCTCTCTCTCTCTCTATCTCCTCTCTCTCTCCTCTATCTCCTCTCCCCCTCTCTCTCTCTCTCTCTCTCTCTCTCTCTCTCTCTCTCTCTCTCTCTATGTCTTCTGCCTTTCTCCTTCTTTGTCTCTCTTGTGTTCCCTTGTCCCTTTCTCTGTGCTCTCTATAACTCCATCTCCTCTCTCTCTCCCCCTCTTTCTCTTTGTCTCCTCACTCTTTCTCCCTCTCTTTGTCTCTCTCGTTTTTCCTTTCTCTTCTCTTCTCTTCTCTTCACTTCTCTTCTCTTCTCTTCTCTTCTCTTCTCTTCTCTCTCTCTCTCTCTCTCTCTCTCTCTCTCTCTCTCTCTCTCTCTCTCTCTCTCTCTCTCTCTCAGGGTGACGTTGCGTCGTTCCTATGTGAAAGTGAGGAGAGATAAGTCTAACAGACTGTCTATGGGAAGCCGGTAGGCCAGTTTACTTTCATTTCATTTATTTCTACTATGTACTTGATTCACTGCCCTCCACTGAGAAAAGGAAAAAAGTGAATCCAGTACAGTTCAAAAGTCTGGAATCACCATGTTCAGTTGTTCATGCTCACCAGTAGCAGATTGTAAAATCACTGAGAAACAACAATCTAGAACAATAACAATAAAGGTCTACGAAATAGACATCCAGAATGCCTTGTATTTCAAAAAGTTATAATAAAATCATAATTGATTGAATTTAATAACTAATAATAAATGAGTCATCACATACAATTATCATTTAAAAATGACTAATTACTTTAATAAAGTATTCAAATATAGGAAAATACATTAAGGTGTATTTTTTCTGTATTATGTATAGAATATTTATATTCAAACTGTGCTGTATAATTTCTAATTGAACGAAATAATAAATTGATTAAAATGGCAAGCGATTCAAATTTTTCAAATGTAGTGTATCTTCTGGATATTTTTTAATGGTGATGGTTATTGGGACACACCTTTTAATCACTGAATCATTGAATTCAGGGAATCCATTCAGTCCCATTGCCACAGGTGTATAAAATCAAGCAGCCAGCCCTGCAGCCTGCCTTTACACACACTAGTGTCGTTCTAAAGAGCGACTGAATTAGAGCGTGGTGCTGTAATAAGATGCCATGTTGCAACAAGTCAGTTTAAAAACTTCTTTCCTCCCAGATTTTCCACAATCAACTGTGAGTGGTATTATTGGAAAGTGGGAGCGTTTAGGAACCACAGTAACTTGGACATGAAAAGTCAGGCCACATAAAGTTACAGAGCGGGTCGCCGAGTTCTGAGCATAAAAGTCTCCAACGCTCTACTGATCAATACCTTCAAACCTCCTCTGGCATCAACATCAGTACAAACACTGCGCCGGGAGCTTCATGACGGGGTTTCCATGGCTGAGCAGCTGCATGCAGGCCTTACATCACCAAGCACAGAGCCAAGCGTCGGATGGAGTGGAGTAAAGCGCCACCACTGGACTCTGGACATGTTCTGTGGAGTGACCAATCAGCTTCTCTATCTGTCAGTCTGATGGACGAGTCTGGGTTTGGCGAATGCCAGGAGAACATCACCTGCCTGATTGCACTGTGCCAGGTGTAATGTTTGGTGGAGGAGGGATGATGATATGGGGCTGTTTTTCAGGGGTTGGTCTAGAACCCTTCATTCCAGTGAAGGAAATCTTAATGACTCATCAGACCAAGACATTTTTGACAATTCTGTGCTTCCAACTTTGTTTGGGGAAGAACCTTTCCTGTTCTAGCATGACTGAGCCCCAGTGACCACAGCAGCTCCATAAAGGCCTGGCTGGGTGAGTTTGGTGTGGAAGAACCTGACTGACCCTCACAGAGTCCTGACCTCAATCCCATCCAACACCTTTGGGATGATCTAGAATGCAGATTGTGAGCCAGACCCTCTCGTTCAACATCGTCTGTCCTCACAAATGCTGTTCTGGATGAATGCGCAAAAATTCCCACAGACTCTCTCCAACATCTTGTAGGAAGCTTCCCAGACGAGTGGAAGCCGTTAGAGCTGCAAAGGAGGACCAGCTCCATATTAATGCCTATGGATTTAGAATGGGGTTCATAAAAGCTCCTGTGTATATACAACTTTTCAGTTCTGTGAGATCCACATTAACTGTTCTTTTCTGGATTCACAGTAATGAATCTATCTCAGCTCCTCTGTGCTGAAATCTGGTCTCTCCTTTTTGCAGAGAGCCGTCTGAGAATCCGTCCCGTCCCTTTGTGCCTTTCTCCTGGTTCTCCGACAGTCACCGCAGCTCTGCCTCCTCTTCACCCAAAACAGGGGCGCACTCCGGCAGCCCCAGCAAGTCAGATTCACAGGTAGTCTCACTCTGAGGGTGTACAGATGGTTCACTGCTGAGTGGTGCTATGGTGATGTTTACAGGCCTGTATGTTCACCCATACAATCACAGCCAGCATAAGCACCATAATCCTCTATATGAACTACACATGCAGCACATCCTACCTCCATACTGATCATGTGAATAGAAGAACAGAGCTGCCTCATGAATCAAAAATGTATTGACTTGATTTCCCTGGTAGCAAAATTTCTCTGGCCCACTTATGGAACTCATTGTTGGGTTTGTTTTGGCCCACTGTATGGCTTTGGTAAATATCAAACACAACATCTTCCGCTCTGGGCTGGATTTGGATTATCTATTTTGGGGGGTTTGTGGGTTAAGGTTTGGGTAAGTAGGGAGGGACACTGGCCAGCCAGTCTATATCTATAATCAGCTCTGTTTGAGTTTATATGAATCTGTGTTTGACCTCATCTGTTTCTTCTCCACAGGAGTCGGCGTTCAGTGATGATTTCTCCCCTAAAAGCCCCCTGCCTCCGTCCAGCTCTCCGACCGACTCGCGCTCCTCACACCCCTACCACACACTGTCCCAGTCCTCAGACGAGGTCAGTGCTGAGGCCTTCCAAAACAGTGCCACTGCATAGGGTTGCCAGATTACAGTTTCCAGCTAAATTTCAAAATTTGCCAAAATGCATGAAAAACCACCCAAAAAGTACATCTTCAGAACAGCCTATGGTCATTATAACAATAATCTGAGTGAACCACTGATGTCTTCGTGGAAAATTTGCAGATATATTGCAGGATTTAGTTTGTTGCTAGGTGGCGCTGACAGTCTTTTTAAACAAACGTGTTTAAACGTGTCTAAGAAACGTCTGGACGAAGAAAGTAAAAATAATTAACATAAAATAATGAAGTTATTTGATTTGTATGCGTATATTATTTCCATATCTTGCAGAGCTAGCACAAACTCACTGATGTTTTCAGAGCTTTACATTTTAAAAATTCACTGTATATGACAGACTTCACGAGTCAGTCTCATCAGAAAGGCAAAGGAATAGCAATAACAAGTGCAATACTTTTTATTGCAATATTAAGCCTAATATTAAGAATATTACAGTAGTAAGCAAAAATTTTCCTCATACACATTGCTGAACAGATCACACTGTTTCAGTTTCCTACTATTACATTTACTACCCAGAACCACCGGTGAACTTACTCTTGTCTTCTGAGTTTATATGGAATATTGATGTTGGAAAATTGTGGAAAATCTGAAATAATAAGGTTTCTACAGTCAGCAATGCAGAGTGAACTGGATAATGTGCACCCTGTTAGACTAGAACACTCCTCCATTATGTGAGTAATAAGCTGGGAGTGTAACTTTAGCAAACTTCTTTGGCAAAGGAAACTGAGGTATTTAGAACCACGAGTTCTATATAGAACCATTTCATGCTTTAATGGCTCTTTGCATGTTGAAATGTTTCTTCAGATTGATGGAGAATATGTTGAATATGGTTCTATATAGAGGCTGTAGAAATCAATTGTCTCTCATGGGTTTTTGTAACTTTGTAGCCCTGCAGATGTCAAACAAAGTGATCCAGTGGTTTGATGTGAGAAACTTACTAACTAAGATTTATTTACAGTGGTGGTGACAGAAACCGGAACAGCAATTTTTACAGTGCAAATATGAACATTTTATGTACCATCCGAAACCACCAGACTACGTGTGTCTTCTGAGCTTATATGGAATGTTGATGATGGAAAATAGTGGAAAATCTGGAATAATCAGTTTTCCATCCATCCATCCATCCATCCATCCATCCATCCATCCATCCATCCATCCATCCATCATCCGCTTCTCTGGGGTTCGGGTCGCGGGGGCAGCATCTTAAGCAATGTGGCCCAGACCTCCCTTTCCCCATCCACTTCCACTAGCTCTCCGGGGGGGATTCCGAGGCGCTCCGAGGCCAGCTGGGCAATATAGTCACGTCAGCGTGTCCTGGGTCTCCTCCCTGGTGGACTTGCCTGTGACACCTCACGAGGGAGGCGTCCAGGAGGCATCCTAACCAGATGCCCGAACCACCTTAAATGGCTCCTCTCGATGTAAAGAAGCAGTGGGTCTACTCCCTCCCGGATGACTGAACTTCTCACCCTATCTCTAAGGGAGAGTCCAGACACTGGAGGAAGGAGGAAACTCATTTTGGCCGCTTGTATTCGTGATCTTATTCTTTCGGTCGTTACCCAAAGCTCATGACCATAGGTAAGGGTGGGAACGTAGATCGACCGGTAAATCGAGAGCTTTGCCTTATGGCTCAGCTCTTTCTTTACCACAACAGACCGGTAAAGAGCCCCCATCACTGCTGACCCAGCACCAATCCGCCTGTCAATCTCCCGCTCCCTTGTACCATCACTCGTGAACAAGACCCCAAGATACTTAAACTCCTCAACTTGAGGCAAGAATTCATCCCTGACCTAGAGAGGGGTCTCCGCCCTTTTCCGCCTGAGAATCATGGTCTCGGATTTAGAGGTACTGATTCTCATCCTGGCCGCTTCACACTCGACTGCAAACCGATCCAGCGAAAGCTGAAGTTCACGGCCTGATGTCCCCAATAGGACCACATCATCTGCAAACAGCAGTGATGTGACCCTGAGGTCACCAAACCGGACACCCTCCGTCCTCTGACTGCACCTAGAAATTCTATCCATAAAAATTATGAATAGAATCGGTGACAAAGGGCAGCCCTGACGGAGTCCAACTCTCACTGGGAACGAGTCTGACTTACTGCCGGCTATGCGACCCAAGCTCCTGCTTTGTTTGGACAGGGCCTGAATGGCTCGTAGCAAAGAGCCATGTACCCCGTACTCCCGAAGCACCTCCCACAGAATACCCCGTGGAACACAGTCAAATGCCTTCTCCAAATCCACAAAGCACATGTGGACTGGTTGGGCTCCCATGAGCCCTCTAGGCTCCCATGAACTCCCATGAGCCATCTAGGATCCTGGAGAGGGTGAAGAGTTGGTCCAGTGTTCCACGACCCGGGCGGAACCCGCACTGCTCCTCCTGAGTCAGTTTTCTTTGGGGCCTATTTTGCCGCACAGTCCCCTGCATATTCTCCCTCCACCATGAATGGAGTTGAAGTTCTATCATAACCATATCATTTTATGATAGTTGAAGAACTATCTTAAAACAGCATCTCAGTCATCAGGCAGTGAATTCAGAACCATTTCATGTAGGAACTTTCTGTGAGGAGCTTTTAGAGGGGGATGTCTGGTTCCTATCACCACTACTGTGAACAGCTCTGACTCTGTAAGTTTATCTAGAATTTATCTACATTTCTGCAGATATTTTTTTAGAACTTTTCATGGGATGACACTATAGTAATGAAACTTGGATATAACTTAAAAGTGGTCAGTGTGCAGCTTGTATAGCAGTGCAGATTTACTGTACTCTGAAAAGAACTCAACACTCAGACATTACTGTCTAAATAGCAGCAGCACAAGTGAGTCCACCTCACAGTGAACGTGTCCAAATTGTGCTCAAAGCGTCGATATTTAGTGTGACCACCATTATTATCTAGCGCTGCCTGAACCCTCTTGGGCATGGAATTCACCAGAGCTGCACAGGTTGCTACTGGAATCCTCTTCCACTCCTCCTTGATGACATCACGGAGCTGGTGGAGGTTAGACACCTTGTGCTCCCCCTCCTCCTGCTTGAGGATGCCCCACAGGTGCTCCATTGGGTTTAGGTCTGGAGACATACTTGGCCAGTCCATCAACTTTACCTTCAGTAAGGCAGTTGTCGTCTTGGAGGTGTGTTTGGGGTTGTTATCAAGTTGGAAAACTGCCATGCGGAGCAGTTTCTGAAGGGAGGGGATCATGCCCTGCTTCAGGATGTCACAGTACATGTTGGAATTCATGTTTCCAGGACATCCAGTAATCCATGTTCTTGGACAGCAAACTGTTTCTGGGTTTCCTTGTGCGTCAGCTTCAGAAGAGTCTTCCTTCTGGGATGATGGCCATGCAGTTGATGCATTGTGATGCATATGGTCTAAACACTGACAGGCCAACCTCCCACTTCTTCAACCTCTGCGGCAGTGCTGGCAGCACTCATACGTCTATTTTTAAAGCCAACCTCTGGACATGATGCTGAACAGGTGGACTCAGCTTCTTTGGTCGACCTGGGCGAGGCCTGTTCCGAGTGGAACCTGTCCTGGGAAACCGTTGTAGATAGATAGATAGATAGATTCAACTTTATTGTCATTACTCAGTACAAGTACATGGCAACGAAATGCAGTTAGCATCTACCAGAAGTGCAAATAGTAGCAAATAGTGCAAAAAGAGACTGTGCAAGTGTGCAATAAATAGACATAGTGCAACATTACAGTATATAGAATAAATTACTATTATAGATATGCAAAAAAATAGATTATAGGTGTGTAGATATATACATGAACATGTTGTATTGAATAACTTGCGATGTGTTGTTTACATGGCAGTAGGATGTTAAATTTGTGCGATGGTAATAATAATGAATAAAACAACAGCTCTGATTGGTGAGTGTAGTATGAAAGGCAGTGTTCATAGTCCGCTGTGTGCAGTATGAGTGGTAGTGTTATCAGTGAGGTGTGGAGTTCAGCAGAGTGATTGTGGAGGGAAAGAAGCCGGACCTGAGCCGACTGGTTCTGGCCCGGAGGCTCTTGTATCTCCTCCCGGATGGAAGTAGGTTGAACAGTTTGTGGTTGGGGTGGGAGGGGTCCTTAATGATGCTGTGTGCTCTGGTGAATGTCTTTGATGGCAGGGAGCTGCATGCCTGTGATGCGCTGAGCAGTCCTTACTATCCTCTGCAGGGATTTCCTCTCAGCCACAGTGGAGCTACTGTACCACACGGTCACACAGTTGGTCAGTATGCTCTCGATGGTGCATCTGTAAAAATTTGTGAGGATCTGAGGAGACAGCCGGTCTTGTTTTAGTCTCCTCAGGAAGTAAAGACGCTGCTGTGCCTTCTTGATGAGATGGGAGGTGTTGAAGGACCATGAAAGGTCTGCCGGGATGTGGATTCCCAGGAACCTAAAGCTGGACACACGTTCTACCTCTGCTCCGTTGATGTAGACAGGAGAGTGTGTGCAGCCCTTGGTTTTCTGATAGTCCACGATGAGTTCTTTATCGTTGTATGACCCTGGCCACTGCGCTATAGCTCAGTTTCAGGGTGTTAGCAGTCTTTTTACAGCCTAGGCGTCTTTGTGGAGAGCAACCATTCTATTTCTCATATCCTCAGAGAGTTCTTTACCATGAGGTGCTATGTTGAATATCCAGTGGCCAGTATGAGTGAATTGTATCCAAAATACCAAATTTAACAGCCCTGCTCCCCATTCACACCTGGAACCTTGTAACTCTAACAAGTCACATGTCACCAGGGAGGGACGACGACACAACTGGGCACAATTTGGACATGTACACTTGTGAGGTGGACTCACTTGTGTTGCCAGCTATTTTGATGTTAATTGCTGAGTGTTGAATTCTTTTCAGAGGACAGTAAATCTGCACTGCTATACAAGCTGCACACTGACCACTTTAAGTTATATCCAAGTTTCATTTCCATAGTGTCGTCCCATGAAAAGTTAGAATAAAATATTTGCAGAAATGTGAGGGGTGCACTCAGTTTTGTGAGATACTGTATATACACCAAACTATCAAATGTACTGTTGTTACACAGGGATAGAACACTGATATAGAATCTTCCAGATTGTACAGGATATGGATAGAAGACGTGGAAGATGTCAGTCTGTATGTGTAAGTACAGATTTGCTAGATTGAAGGTGCAGAGGATCAGAGTGAGTCTGATGAGATGTGGATGAGGTGTGGATTGTCCATGGAGATGATGACTCAGAGGTGCAGTGACAGGCCTACCTGAGCTTTCATCCTTCAACACGTTTTGCAGTTCCGTCATTTTAATCCAGGTCCTTAAAGACTCTGATTAAACATAGTCTCGTTCTTCCTCTCTCTGTCCCTGAAGCCGTTAGATGAGCGGCAGTGCCTTCTGTCCTCGTGGAGCACGCAGCAGGTCTGTGACTGGCTGAGGAGTTTAAACATGGAGCAGTACGTCCCCAAGTTCAGAGAGAAACACGTGGATGGAGAACTGTTGCTGCAGCTGGACGGAAACAAGCTGAAGGTAGGAGAATGTGTGTGTGTGTGTTTATCTTTTTATGAGGTTTAAAGTACTTTTCCCACTAAAACTGCAGCTTTTTATTAGAATAATTAAAAGAAAACCAAGCTCATCTTGTGGCCGCTGAAGTTAAAGTTAGGGTTAAAGGGGAATTCCACAATTTTTTTAAATTTCCACATAATTAAATAAACAAAGCGTGGTTTGGTGTGAAACGCTCCGTTCTACATAAACTTACCGAGTCAGAGCTGTTCACAGTGGTGGTGATAGGAACCAGACGTCCCTCTAAAAGCTCCTCACAGAAAGTTCCTACATGAGCTGGTTCTGAATTCACTGCCTGATGACTGAGACGCTGTTTTATGAGAGTTTAGAGAACTTCAACTCCATTCATGGTGGAGGGAGACATGCAGGGCGCTGTGCGGCAAAATGGTCCCCAAAGAAAACAGATTATTCCAGATTTTCCACTGTTTTCCATCATCAACATTCCATATAAACTCAGAAGACCCGTGTAGGTTCTCTGGTGGTTCTGGAGGGTAAATAAAATGCTCAGCATTGCTGTTCTGGTTTCTGTCACATCACTGTAAATAAATCTGAGTTAGTAAGTTTCTCACATCAAACCACTGGATCACTTTGTTTAACATCTCAGCGACCTTTAAGTTTCCCTTTTAAGTTACACATAACATATTACTTGTCTGCCATCTAGTGGTGACAGCTGGTCCTGTTTCTGAGGTTCCTTATAATGGCCTTATAATGGCTTACATTGTAAGACTTTTTGTTTCTTTTACTATATGCAATTTCATACAATGTTATTTTTACGTATTAAATAGCATTTTATTTTTTGCTGGGACTGAAATGTGGTGAAAAAAGCAGTAAAAACTCTTAAAGGGGCGTTATGGATTATTCAGCGCTGGATCCCACAGCCTCATCCGTTTGACAAAATTAATTATTTTTTCTGTTTCATGTTTTCGTTCAGCAGTTCCACTAACATAACCCATAATGCATCATGCATGTACTGTATGTCATACAATCTCCGATAATCCCTGTGGTGTTACCCAGTCCTGACTGCTAACCAAGCTAGCATCAGTGGAACTCTAACTGAACTGAATCACAAAGAAAACAGGGATTTTATCTTTGATCAGTTGATCACTGTAATGGTCTTCATACTGGAAAAAAACAGTCCATCCTCTAGAACCCGTACAGAACGCAGCAGCATGCATCCTCACAGCACCAACACAGAGCTCATATAACCCCGTTTACACACCGCACTGACTGCCTGGATCTGTTAGAGAGAGTTTAAAACTCTGCTGCTGGATTTTAAAGCTCTGAACGACCTTAAACCTCCTGAATTTATGTCTGTTTATGATCTCAGATCTGGAGATTCTGACCTTCAAACACCTTCAGTAAAACACAGAAAACGTGGGAAGACTCTTTCAGTTCAGCTTTTATTACACAGTCGAGCTCAAAGCTCACTTTTAATAAACATCTGAAAACGCAGCTCATTAACTCGGAGCTTCAGTAAAACTCTCCTCCTCTTTAACTCTGAGCTTCAGTAAAACTCTCCTCCTCTTTAACTCTGAGCTTCAGTAAAACTCTCCTCCTCTTTAACTCTGAGCTTCAGTAAAACTCTCCTCCTCTTTAACTCTGAGCTTCAGTAAAACTCTCCGTCTCTTTAACTCTGAGCTTCAGTAAAACTCTCCTCCTCTTTAACTCTGAGCTGCAGTAAAACTCTCCTCCTCTTTAACTCTGAGCTTCAGTAAAACTCTCCTCCTCTTTAACTCTGAGCTTCAGTAAAACTCTCCTCCTCTTTAACTCTGAGCTTCAGTAAAACTCTCCTCCTCTTTAACTCTGAGCTTCAGTAAAACTCTCCTCCTCTTTAACTCTGAGCTTCAGTAAAACTCTCCACCTCTTTAACTCTGAGCTTCAGTAAAACTCTCCGCCTCATTAACTCTGAGCTTCAGTAAAACTCTCCTCCTCTTTAACTCTGAGCTTCAGTAAAACTCTCCTCCTCTTTAACTCTGAGCTTCAGTAAAACTCTCCTCCTCTTTAACTCTGAGCTTCAGTAAAACTCTCCTCCTCTTTAACTCTGAGCTTCAGTAAAACTTTCCTCCTCTTTAACTCTGAGCTTCAGTAAAACTCTCCTCCTCTTTAACTCTGAGCTTCAGTAAAACTCTCCTCCTCTTTAACTCTGAGCTTCAGTAAAACTCTCCGCCTCTTTAACTCTGAGCTTCAGTAAAACTCTCCTCCTCTTTAACTCTGAGCTTCAGTAAAACTCTCCGTCTCTTTAACTCTGAGCTTCAGTAAAACTCTCCTCCTCTTTAACTCTGAGCTTCAGTAAAACTCTCCTCCTCTTTAACTCTGAGCTTCAGTAAAACTCTCCTCCTCTTTAACTCTGAGCTTCAGTAAAACTCTCCGCCTCTTTAACTCTGAGCTTCAGTAAAACTCTCCTCCTCTTTAACTCTGAGCTTCAGTAAAACTCTCCGTCTCTTTAACTCTGAGCTTCAGTAAAACTCTCCTCCTCTTTAACTCTGAGCTTCAGTAAAACTCTCCTCCTCTTTAACTCTGAGCTTCAGTAAAACTCTCCTCCTCTTTAACTCTGAGCTTCAGTAAAACTCTCCTCCTCTTTAACTCTGAGCTTCAGTAAAACTCTCCTCCTCTTTAACTCTGAGCTTCAGTAAAACTCTCCGTCTCTTTAACTCTGAGCTTCAGTAAAACTCTCCTCCTCTTTAACTCTGAGCTTCAGTAAAACTCTCCTCCACTTTAACTCTGAGCTTCAGTAAAACTCTCCTCCTCTTTAACTCTGAGCTTCAGTAAAACTCTCCTCCTCTTTAACTCTGAGCTTCAGTAAAACTCTCCTCCTCTTTAACTCTGAGCTTCAGTAAAACTCTCCGCCTCTTTAACTCTGAGCTTCAGTAAAACTCTCCGCCTCTTTAACTCGGAGCTTCAGTAAAACTCTACGCCTCTTTAACTCTGAGCTTCAGTAAAACTCTCCTCCTCTTTAACTCTGAGCTTCAGTAAAACTCTCCTCCTCTTTAACTCTGAGCTTCAGTAAAACTCTCCTCCTCTTTAACTCTGAGCTTCAGTAAAACTCTCCGCCTCTTTAACTCTGAGCTTCAGTAAAACTCTCCTCCTCTTTAACTCTGAGCTTCAGTAAAACTCTCTTCCTCTTTAACTCTGAGCTTCAGTAAAACTCTCCTCCTCTTTAACTCTGAGCTTCAGTAAAACTCTCCTCCTCTTTAACTCTGAGCTTCAGTAAAACTCTCCTCCTCTTTAACTCTGAGCTTCAGTAAAACTCTCCTCCTCTTTAACTCTGAGCTTCAGTAAAACTCTCCTCCTCTTTAACTCTGAGCTTCAGTAAAACTCTCCGCCTCTTTAACTCTGAGCTTCAGTAAAACTCTCCTCCTCTTTAACTCTGAGCTTCAGTAAAACTCTCCTCCTCTTTAACTCTGAGCTTCAGTAAAACTCTCCTCCTCTTTAACTCTGAGCTTCAGTAAAACTCTCCTCCTCTTTAACTCTGAGCTTCAATAAAACTCTCCTCCTCTTTAACTCTGAGCTTCAGTAAAACTCTCCTCCTCTTTAACTCTGAGCTTCAGTAAAACTCTCCGTCTCTTTAACTCTGAGCTTCAGTAAAACTCTCCTCCTCTTTAACTCTGAGCTTCAGTAAAACTCTCCTCCTCTTTAACTCTGAGCTTCAGTAAAACTCTCCTCCTCTTTAACTCTGAGCTTCAGTAAAACTCTCCTCCTCTTTAACTCTGAGCTTCAGTAAAACTCTCCGTCTCTTTAACTCTGAGCTTCAGTAAAACTCTCCTCCTTTTTAATTCTGAGCTTCAGTAAAACTCTCCTCCTCTTTAACTCTGAGCTTCAGTAAAACTCTCCGCCTCTTTAACTCTGAGCTTCAGTAAAACTCTCCTCCTCTTTAACTCTGAGCTTCAGTAAAACTCTCCTCCTCTTTAACTCTGAGCTTCAGTAAAACTCTCCTCCTCTTTAACTCTGAGCTTCAGTAAAACTCTACGCCTCTTTAACTCTGAGCTTCAGTAAAACTCTCCGCCTCTTTAACTCTGAGCTTCAGTAAAACTCTCCTCCTCTTTAACTCTGAGCTTCAGTAAAACTCTCCTCCTCTTTAACTCTGAGCTTCAGTAAAACTCTCCTCCTCTTTAACTCTGAGCTTCAGTAAAACTCTCCTCCTCTTTAACTCTGAGCTTCAGTAAAACTCTCCTCCTCTTTAACTCTGAGCTTCAGTAAAACTCTACGCCTCTTTAACTCTGAGCTTCAGTAAAACTCTCCGCCTCTTTAACTCTGAGCTTCAGTAAAACTCTACGCCTCTTTAACTCTAGTTAAAGATAGCCAGCTATCATTTTAATCTGTTGCAGTTATTTAAGTTAGATATAGTAGCTTTGTTTAATATATTATTGTAAATAACTTAGCTTTAAGAGTTCCTTTCACTGGAACTAAGGAGCCGAGCCCAACTCCTGAAAACAACCCCACACCATGATCCCCCCTCCACCAAACTTTACACTCGGCACAATGCAGTCAGACAAGTACCGTCTCCTGGCAACTGCGAAACCCAGACTCGTCCATCGGATTTCCAGATGGAGAAGTGTGATTGGTCACTCCAGAGAACACGTCTCCACTGCTCTAGAGTCCAGTGGCGGCGCTTTACACCACTGCCTTCCACGCTTTGCATTGCGCTTGGTGATGTAAGGCTTGGATGCAGCTGCTCGGCCATGGAAACCCATTCCATGAAGCTCTCTATGCTGTTCTTGAGCTGATCTGAAGGCCACATGAAGTTTGGAGGTCTGTAGTGATTGACTCTGCAGAAAGTTGGTGACCTCTGTGCACTATGCCCCTCAGCATCCGCTGACCGCTCTGTCATTTTACGTGGCCGACCACTTCGTGGCTGAGTTGCTGTCGTTCCCAGTCACTTCCACTTTGTTATAATCCCACTGACAGTGGACTGTGGAATATTTAGTAGTGAGGAAATTTCACGACTGGACTTGCTGCACAGGTGGCGTCCGATCACGGCACCACGCTGGAATTCACTGAGCTCCTGAGAGCGACCCATTCTTTCACTAATGTCTGTAGAAGCAGTCTGCAGGCCTGTGGCCATGGAAGTGATTTGGAACACCTGAATTCAATGATTTGGATGGGTGAGTGAATACTTCTGGAAATGTAGTGTAGTGGTGGGGCAAATGTCATTGCATATAGATGGAAGATCACAGGAAAACAAGATTTTAGTCTTTTAAATCATGTGATATTATGAATCCTTACTGATAAGAAGAGGGACACGGCCTGACTAAACCAATAATGATAAGCCAGATTGCCTATCGAGAAACCCTGAACTCTGACTGTAATGAGAATAAATGAAATTCCTTACTCCTCCCCTCTCCGCAGGGTCTGGGCGTGTTGAACTCGTCGGATCGTAGTCTGCTGAAGCGGAGAATCAAAGACATCAACACTGCGGCAGAGAAGGAGCGCAAGGCTCTGGACAAACTGGAGAAACAGAGAGAGAAACAGAGGAAGAAAGACCAGGAACAGAGGAAGAACTGACTGTCTCACAGGAGATGAAGCTTTCAGATGGTGCTTCAAAGGAAGAGTTTGGTTAGAAATCAGATGTACACAGTTTTCCCCCCTTAACTCAAACGTAGTCAATCAGCCAAGACTTGTTTGGTGTTTGTTAGTTGGACAAAAATTGATAAATTTTAGACTTCAAGAGAACACTACTGTGTTTAGCTATGCTGACGTTCTTTAATCCAGGTAGCTTATGAAAGCATTCCTCAGGTCATGGTTAGCCACCTGGTGTCACCAGAGGCCATACAGAGCCTGCATACAACAACAATAAGAAATTTAATATTTACATTTACAGCATTTAGCAGACGCTCTTATCCAGAGCGACTTACAAGAAGCGACTTTGCTAGTTACCAGTAGGTTAGAGAGAAAGACGGTCCTGAGCTCAGATACTGATAGAAACACAGTCACTGTAGATACAGAGAGAAAAGGAATGGAGTGGAACACAGAGCAGTGCAGTCTGATACACTACACTACACTACACTACACTACACTACACTACAATACACTACACTACAATACACTACACTACACTACATTACACTACACTATAATACACTACACTACACTGCACTACACTACACTACACTACACTACACTACACTACACTACAATACACTACACTACAATACATTACACTACACTATAATACACTACACTACACTGCACTACACTACACTACACTACACTACACTACACTACACTACATTACACTACACTACACTGCGCTACACTACACTACACTACACTACAATACACTACACTACACTACACTACATTACACTACACTATAATACACTACACTACACTACAATACACTACACTACACTACACTACACTACAATACACTACACTACATTACACTACATTATACTACACTACACTACAATACACTACACTACACTACACTACACTACACTACACTATAATACACTACACTACACTACACTACACTATAATACACTACAATACACTACACTACACTACACTACACTACACTACACTACACTACAATACACTACACTACAATACACTACAATACACTGCACTACACTACACTACACTACACTACAATACACTGCACTACAATACACTGCACTACACTACACTACAATACACTACACTACAATACACTGCACTACACTACACTACACTACAATACACTACAATACACTGCACTACAATACACTGCACTACACTACACTACACTACAATACACTACACTACAATACACTGCACTACACTACACTACACTACAATACACTACACTACAATACACTGCACTACACTACAATACACTACACTACACTACAATACACTACACTACACTACAATACACTACACTACACTACACTACAATACACTACACTACACTACACTACAATACACTACAATACACTACACTACACTACACTACACTACAATACACAACATTACAATACACTACACTACACTACACTACAATACACTATACTACACTACACTACAATACACTACACTACAATACACTGCACTACACTACAATACACTACACTACAATACAATACACTACACTACACTACACTACACTACAATACACTACACTACACTACACTACAATACAATACAATACACTACACTACAATACACTACACTACACTACACTACACTACACTACAATACAATACACTACACTACAATACAATACACTACAGTACAATACACTACGCTACAATACACTACAATACACTACACTACACTACAGTACACTACAATACACTACACTACACCACACTACACTACAATACAATACACTACACTACACTACAATACAATACACTACAGTACAATACACTACGCTACAATACACTACAATACAATACACTACACTACACTACAGTACACTACAATACAATACAATACACTACACTACACTACACTACAATATAATACAATACAATACAATACACTACACTACACTACACTACAATACACTACAATACAATACACTACAATACACTACACTACACTACACTACATTACAATATAATACAATACACTACAATACACTACACTACAATATAATACAATACGCTACACTACACTACAGTACACCACACTACAATACAATACACTACACTACAATATAATACAATACGCTACACTACACTACACTACAATTCAATACACTACACTACACTACACTACAATACACTACACTACACTACTCTACACTACAATACACTACGCTACACTACTATACACTACACTACACTACAATACAATAGACTACAATACACATTGCAACACAATAAAACACCATATATAAGTGCAGCATGATATAATGCAATCAATACATAATTCAGTGCTCATTTAAGTGCTGTGTAATATAATGCCCCAGAGACGATGTGAAGGAGGAGGAGATGGGTAAAGATGGGAAAGCTTGTAATGCTCAATATGAGGTCTGTTTGCAGGAAAAGTCCCACCCTTCATTAACAAGAGACACTTTTTAATGAAGGTTTAATGAAAAAGCCGACTTACTGCTCTTCACGATCTTCTCATTATTATTCTACGCTCAAAATATAAAATGTTTCTCGTCCAGTCTCACCCAGTTCTCGTCGAGATAGAACCATGAAACTTTCAAGGACCGTAGATCCTATATCTGATTAGGTTGCTTGTGCTTTTCTAAGCATTCCGACATATGTTTTTTGGAAAATTATTGTTCGAAGTCTTTATTTTTTCCCATAGGGAATGAATGGGCGGAATGTTGGCGACATGCCACACATGATGTCACAATGGGTCCCTCTGTCACACAACACATACAAACTCACACATGGAGCTCAATGTCTCACAGGCTCCCAGCCTAATGCTCAGCAGTATCAGCACACATAATGGTTTTGTTAAGGTGGAACTGTTTTTAAGGTGGACTTGCCCTTAGGTAGCACTGAATTTTAAGGTGGAACTTCTTTTAAGGTAGTACTGAGTTTACACTGACACTGAAATTAAGGTGGAACTGCATTTATGTCAGCACTGATTTAAGGTGGCACTGCAATTAACATAGCACTAAATTTAAGGTGGCACAGAATTTGATGTGGAAATCTGTTTGTGGTAGCACTAAAATTAAGGTGGCACAGAATTTACGATGGAACTTCTTTTAAGGTGGCACTGCAGTTTACATAGCACTACATTTAAAGTGGAACTCTCTTTAAGGTAGTACTAAAATTAAGGTGGCACAGTATTTAAGGTGGAACTTGAATTAACATAGTTCTAAATTTAAAGTAGCACAGAATTTAATGTGGAACTTCTTTTAAGGTGGCACAAAAAATTTCAGGTGGAACTCTCTTTAAGGTAGCACTAAAATTAAGATGGCACAGAATTTAAGGTGGAACTTCAAATAACATAGCGCTAAATTTAAGGTGGGACAGAATTTAAGGTGGAACTCTTTTTAAGATGGCACTAATTTTAAAGTGGAACAGGATTTAAGTTGGCACTCCATGTAAGGTACCACGAAAATTAATTTAGCACAGAATTTAAGGTGGAACTGCAATTAACATAGCACTAAAATTAAGGTGGCACATAATTTAAGGTGGAACTTCATTCACAGTAGCAACTAGCAAAGAATTACCATCATTCACAAACTTTCCCTTTCTAGTTATAGTTAGTCTTAGTCTTACTACCTGTTTCAGTACCAGTTTTAAAAAGACCTTGTTCACTTTGCCTCAGTATTTTCCTCTGGGAATCTAAGATGCCATGTTTAGGGTTGTTCCAATGCTGCATTGGCTCTAGTAAATTTAATTAGATGAGCTTTCAGAGAGTTGAGGGATTGAGTGAATGTAAGTGTTGAATTCAGCAGCAGAAACTTGCACATTTCCCTTTTCAGGTCTGAGAATAATGGTGGATAAACTGTTTATTAGTCCTATACTTTAAGTATTAATTTCAAAACCGTAACATTTGATTTGCAGGGCTTTAGGCTGCATCTGTTCTACACGACTGTTGAAACAACTTCATCACTGTTATGCTCAAACCTCTTTTGCATTGGTGCAATGTTTGCAAGGCTATCTGATTGGCTCACTGAAGCTAACTTAGCCGTCCTTCTGCAAGTCTCATATAAAGTTTATCATCATCATCATCGTTGTTAACCGCTTAATCCAGATAGGGTCGCGGTAGCAGTTGGGAAAGCAGAGAATCCCAGATTACTCTGTCCCCCGCAACTTCCTCTAGCTCATTCCCAGGGACCCCAAGCTGCTCCCAGGCCAACCTCTCAAGGCTCTACTCCAAGCTCCTCCTGGATGGCCGAGCTCTTCACCCTATCAAATAGAGCATAGTCCGCCACCCTGTGAAGAAAGCTCATTTCCGCCACTTGTATTCGCGATCTCATTCTTTCGGCTGGGCCTGGTACACCCCCACTGGGAGGCATCCAGGGGGCATCCAAATCAGAGGCCCGAACCAACTCAGCTGGCTCCTCTCAATGCAGAGGAGTAGCGGCTTTACTCTGAGCTCCTCCCGGATGGCCGAGCTCCTCACCCTATCAAATAGAATGTAGCCCGCCAGCCTGCGAAGAAAGCTCATTTCAACCATTTGTATTCACGATCTCATTCTTTCAGTCATTACCCACAGCTCATGACCACAGGTAAGGGTCGGGATGTAGACCAACCAGTAAACAGAGATCTTTGCCCTATGGCTCAGCTCCTCCTTCACCACTACAGTCCAGTACAGCGACCGCATTACTGCTGCTACCTGTCCCAGCCTGCGGTCGATTTCATGATCCCTCTTCCCATCACTCGTGAACAAGACCCCGAGATACTTAAGCTCCTCCACCTGGGGCAAGTCCTTTCCCCTTACTTGGAGTGTGCATACCATCTTTTTCTGGGCTAAGACCATGGACTCAGACTGATCCGCATACCAACCGCTTCGCACTCAGCTGCAAACCGCTGAGCGCTGGAGGCATCCATGTGATTCAGCCAAAAGAACAACATCATCTGCAAACAGCAGAGACGCCACCCTCCGGCCTCCACACATAATGCTCTCCTGACCTTGGCTACGCCTTGACACCCTGTCCATGAATGTCATGAACAGGAGTGGAGACAGGGCACAACCCTGCCAGAGCCCAACGTTAACAATGAAAGGGTCCGACTTAATGCTGAGTATACGAACACAGCTCTCTCTCTGGGAGTACAGAGATCAAATGGCCCGGAGTAGTAGCCCCGGTATCCCATACTCCCGGAGGTCCTCCCACAAGATATCTCGGGGAACCTGGTCATAAGCCTTCTCCAAATCCACAAAACATATGTAGACTGGGTTGGCAAACTCCCATGCCCCCTCAACAGTCTGCAAGAGGGTGAAAAGCTGGTCCATTGTTCCACGGCTGGGATGGAATCTGCATTGTTCCTCCTCAATCTCAGGTTCAACTATTGGTCAGAGTATCCTTTCCAGCACCTTGGCATAGACTTTCCCAGGGAGGCTGAGCAGTGTGATACCCTGATAGTTGGTAAAAAGTACCCTTTTTTAAAAATGTGGACCACCACCCCGGTCTGCCAGTCCAAGGTTACTGTTCCTGAGGTCCATGCAATATTGCAGAGGTGCGTCAGCCACGACGAAGAGCTTGCCAACTACCTCAGTGACCTCCACCAGGGAAATGGAGCTTGACCCACCAGAGGCCTCTGGCCCTGACTGCTTGAGGGATGCATGTCTCCCAGATTAAGGAGTTCATCAAAGTGCTCCTTCCATCAACTGACAATATCCTCATTTGAAGTCAGAGTTTCTCCACCCTTGCCGAATACAGCTTGGGCGCTGCTCCTGAGTCGCCGGACAGTTGTCCAGAACCTCTTTGAAGCCGACCAAAAGTCTTTTTCCATGACTTTCCCAAACTCCTCCCATGCCCTGGATTTTGCTTCTACCACCACTGCGGCTGCCACCTTTTTCGCCTCTATGCTAAGTCGGGAGTCCTTCGGGCCATCCAGTCCCTAAAGTCCTCTTTCTTCAGCTTGACAGCCTCCCTCTCCACTGGTGTCCACCAGAGGGTTCTTGGATTACCACCCTGACAGGCACCCACAAGCTTTTGGCCACAGCTGTGCCCAGCAGCTTCCACAATGGAGGTTTTGAGCAGGGTCCATTCAGACTCCATGTCCCCTACCTCCCCAGGGACATGAGAAAAGCTCTGAGTGGGTGGGAGTTGAAATCACTCCGAACAGGGGCCTCCGACAGTCGTTCCCAGCACACCCTCACTATTCGCTTGGGCCTACTGGGTCTGACCATCAGTTTTCCTTGCCATCTGATCCAACTCACCACCAGATGGTGATCAGTTTACAGCTCAGCACGTCTCTTTACCCAAGTGTCCAGAACATATGGTCCCAAGTCAGATAAAACGACAACAAAGTTGATCATTGACCTCTGACCCAAAGAGCTCTGGTACCATGTACACTTATGAACATCCTTGTGTTCGAATTTGGTGTTTGGTATGGACAATCCATGCCTGGCACAGATGTCCAATAACAATTCACCATTTGGGTTTAGATCGGGCAGACCGTTCTTCCCAATCACACCTCTCCAGGTCTCCCATTCATTGCCAACATGAGTATTGAAGTCCCCCAGTAAGACTATGGAGTCTGTAGGTGGGGCCCTTCCCAGAACCCTGCCCACTTGCTCCAAGAAGGCCGAATTACTTGTTGTTTGGTGCATAAAAGCACACACAACAGTCAGAGTTTTCCTCTCTGCGATTTTAATTCGCATTGAGGCGACCCTCTCATCCCCCGGGACAAACTGCACAGCCGCCAGCTGGGGACTCGTGAGTATCCTCACTCCTACCCGGCGCCTCTCACCCTGTGCAACCCCTGAGTAGGAGAGGGACCAACCCCTATCAAGAAGTTTGGTTCCAGAGCCGACACTGTGGATGGAGGTGAGCCCAACTATATCCAGTTGGTACCTCTCAACCTCCCGCACAAGCTCCGGCTCCTCCCCCCCAGTGAGGTTACATTCCACGTGCCAAGAGCCAGTTTCTGCCGCAAGGGCCTAGGCCGCCAAAGGCCCCTCTGCAATCTCCCACTGCCTGTGCAGCATATAAATATAAAGTTAATCATATAAAGTTAATCTTTTTTTTGTTGTTGATGAAACATTGTGGCATAAGGCCAAAGGAACAAAGGAGTTGTTTACTGGAAATTGTAAATGAGGGAACAGAGAGATGACCATTACCATTAGCTTCCATTACCTGCCAGATGAGAGTGAGAAGGTCACTCTTGTCCCGCTAAAGGCAAAGTTTGTGGCTCACTGGCTTCTACTCTGCCTTTTCAGGACAGCCCACTGATGGTTATATAGACAAAATGCCACTTTTTAGCTCTCGCTTTCAACTCACAGTCCAATTTATCTGTTTTTCCTTAATTTTTTTCTTCTTCGTAAATTAGTTTAGTAAATAATTCTAACATCAATAGCATAAATAAAGCTGGCAAAACAGATATAACCAATCTAGCTCAGTATTAGCAATGACATTTTCAACTAAAGTGTTTTAAATTAGGCCTAGTCCGTTTGCAATATTTATGTTTATTTTCCAAAATAAAAGTCTGTGTGGATTTAAAATCTGTTTGAGGAGATTAAAAACTGGATAGTCAGGAGAATAATTTGGGTGGTCTGAGGGTGGACCAGCAGTGAGAATTACAGTGGGGACCCATATATCGTTGTCGTCGGAACAAAACCTTGTATTTCCATTTTTGTTATTTTTCAGTTTTTGAGATCATTTGAAAATGCCTGTGGTGCTATATATTGTGCATAAATTTCATGATGAAAAGACCAATAGAAATGAGCCAAATTTGCTTGAGAAGACGTCTGGTTCCATAGACTTACATTAAAAATAGAGTTTGTTTTTTCCTTCTCCTGTAAAGTTACCCTTTTGGAGATAAGAGGTTTTGATTTGACAACAGAGATATGTTTGCTGTCTGGGCTGTTTAGCTACATTAGCCTCAATGCCAGTACTAAAACTGCAGAAGCAAACTTCAGACACCAAACACGTCTTTTTTGATCTATTACATTTGCCATAAGGTGGGGGAAAACTGGAAAAATTAGATTTTTTGGTAACGCTTTGCTTGAACCCTGCTATGTATCATTGACATACCCATGCCATAAACATGCCAAGGCAGATGTCATATAACATATAACAGATTATGTCCCATAACAGTGTCATGTTACCTTTACCAGTAATTGTCATGGTAGATGTCATAATGTTTGATGTTATCATAGCTCTATGCTCATTTTTGCTAAGTGCACACTAGTTAGCCTTCATGACATTATGACATCTGTTATGACATCAGAATGTTGCAGTGATAGTAACAAAAAGTTATGACAAATTTATATCACTGAGTGTAATCTGTTATAATAGCATAGATAACCCAGTTATATCACTGAGCGTAATCAGTTATAACAGCATATCTGACAGTTATATCACTGAGCATAATCTGTTATGACAGCATAGCTGACCCAGTTATATCACTGAGCATAATTTGTTATGACAGCATAGCTGACAGTTATATCACTGAGCATAATCTGTTATGAGAACATATCTGACTCAGTTGTATCACTGAGTATAATCTGTTATGACAGCATATCTAACAGTTATATCACTGAGCATAATCTGTTATGACAGCATATCTGACTCAGTTATATCACTGAGTATAATCGGTTATGACAGCATATCTGACTCAGTTATATCACTAAGTATAATCTGTTATGACAGCATATCTGACTCAGTTATATCACAGAGCGTAATCTGTTAATTCAGTATATCTGACTCAGTTATATCACAGAGCGTAATCTGTTATGACAGCATATCTGACTCAGTTATATCACAGAGCCTAATCTGTTATGACAGCATATCTTACTCAGTTATATCACTGAGCGTAATCTGTTATGACAGCATATCTTACTCAGTTATATCACTGAGCGTAATCTGTTATGACAGCATATCTGACTCAGTTATATCACTGAGCGTAATCTGTTATGACAGCATATCTGACTCAGTTATATCACAGAGCGTAATCTGTTATGACAGCATATCTGACTCAGTTATATCACTGAGCGTAATCTGTTATGACAGCATATCTGAGTTATTTCACTGAGCGTAATCTGTTATGACAGCATATCTGAGTTATATCACAGAGCGTAATCTGTTATGACAGTATATCTGACTCAGTTATATCACAGAGCGTAATCTGTTATGACAGCATATCTGACTCAGTTATATCACTGAGCGTAATCTGTTATGACAGCATATCTGCGATGGAATGTTTATGGCATGGTTTTGTCAATGTTTAAATAAAATGCTGACTGGTTTTGCCAAACTCTTCCTTTAATGGCAGTGACACGCTTTGTTTTTGTCATGTTGTCCAGCACTTGTTGCATAATATTTATACTACGCTGTGTTGTGTAACAGTATATTGCACATACGTGTCGTTGCTACATCAGAAACAGCTTAGCAGAGTCATAGTGTTATTACACCGTGAAGGTTCCTCACACTCGTGCAGTAGAGTTCAGTTAGATCGTGTGTGTCTCGTCTCACGGTGGCAGTAGCTTTGCTTTAGCACTCGAGGGCTTTACAGGGCAGGACAGAAAGCAGAAGATGAGAATTTCTACAGAGAGAACAAGCAGCATTAAAGGAATAGTTCAGAATTTACACAGATTGACCCTGAACCCAAATGCAGCTGATCAGCCAAGACTCGTCTGCTATCTAAAGCTATGCAGCGAATGTTTGTCCATGTTTATAGATAACAGTATGGCATACGGTGACATATTTGAGATAGCCCCGCCCTTTCAACCTCATTTTAGCCCTGCCCATTCAGCCTACAGCAGTTTAGCCCCTCCCATTCAACATACAGCTGTTTAGCCCTGCCCATTCAGCCTACAGCAGTTTAGGCCCATCCACTGTAGTGTCAGTCATTTATCCCCGCCCAGGCTTTAGCACTTTAACTCCACCCATTCAGCCTACAGCACTTTAGCTCCACCCATTCAGCCTACAGCACTTTAGCTCCACCCATTCAGCCTACAGCACTTTAGCCCCACCCATTCAGCCTACAGCACTTTAGCTCCACCCCTTCAGCCTACAGCACTTTAGCTCCACCCATTCAGCCTACAGCAGTTTAGCTTTGTTGGTGGCCATGGTTTCACTGATGCGAAGTAAATGCCATGACAGTGTATCATACTTCATAGTCCCCAAAGGAAACTGATTATTCCAGATTTTCCACTGTTTTCCATCATCAACATTCCATATAAACTCAGAAGACTCGTGTAGGTTCTCTGGTGGTTCTGGATGGTAAATAAAGTGTCTATATCTGTGTTGTAGTCATGGTGACGCCTGGTTCCCATCACCACCACTGTAAAGACATCTGAACCATTTCACACCAAACCCTCTGAATCTCTCTGATTACACCTCACACACTTTTAAAAATTGTATTTTATATATATATAAATATATATATAAAAGTCTATAGTCTTAGCTGATCGACTAAATTTGGGGTAAGAGAAGGGAAAACTGGGTAAATTTGACTTTTTTCACCAAACTGTTCCTTTAAAATGAACCATTGCATGAAAACGTTGGCCTTTGTTCCTTTATCAGCTGCAGGCTGATCATCTTCACATTCACTTTCAGTGAATCAGTAGAACTGAAACATTCCTGCAGGTGACCAGCAGGACAGATTCATAAATACATCAGTTTACACGGCGTGAGTGAAATGTGCCGTGTTTAGCTGCACACATGACCTGACTCCAGACATGTTTGACTAAAAGTAGCCTTTTATTGAACCGTGTTCACAGCAGATCACGTCCTATTCAGTTTAAAACAACATGCGTGCTTTCCTCCTCTGTCGGCCTGAATAAAACTCCAGACAGACGCGCTTCCGCAGCTCAGACGCACGTACAGCCATAATACAGTCTTTTTTAGGTTGTTTCAGTGCAGTCACATGATGTAAGCATCTCACTCTTATCCCCTGACCACACACAGTAAAAACAAGCACAGTTTCTGCTTTAACTATCCGGTTTCACACGTTGCTCAACACAGTTTCTGAACAGTAAACATTGGCTTTTGACCTTTTAACCTCTTTATGCATTCAAGTGCATTGAAACTTTTGCTGCTGAATGAATGACAATGAACGAATGAATACATAAATAAATAAATTAGCGAATAAATAAATAGTTTCCTTTGACCTTAAATAACTGACGGCTGCATTGCATGAGATACAGTATCATTTCGTATAAATACACACACACACACACACACACACACACACACACACACACACACACACACAGTGTAATACATTATATAGTGCATTGATAAAAATAGATTTCCAAAAAAAATAAATGCACCTCACATCATGTGAATTAACCCCTTGAACCCCAGATTATTAATCAAATATTATAATATATATCTTACGCTGTGTTACTTAGTAACTACGAAAGATTATTAAGCAAGTATGAAGCATACGTATTATAGTACGTCAGCTGTAGTTATGAGAGTTGACCCATATCAAAACCCCACCCTAAATCACAAATAGTCCCATCATAATTTAGCAACTGTAACTAGGCCTGATCACCTGAGCTTTAGAATATGCCACAACGCTAAAGTAACTGTAAATTTATGGGTGAAATTTTACTCATTTATTAGTGTTGAATCTGAATTATACAATTTAGAAGACACTGCCAGTTAAATCTATTAAAAAAGTGATAAGTTTAAGTTTATTTATGTTTTAACATTTAATAACATTTTGCTGCTGTCGGGAGAAACTTGTACCTCCGTATTTTTCCGTTTTTGACATAATTGGACTAAAAGAGTGGACCAAAAGAAACGGCCCAAAATGACTTGGAAAGACGTCTGGTTCCATTGACTTCCATTAAAAGTAAAGTAGGTTTTTTTGCTTCTCCTGTAAAGTGACCGTTTTGGAGATACGAGGTTTTGTTCCAACAGCAGCGATTTTGCTGATTTCGCCATATGAAATTCTTGATATGCCTTTTGCTCCTCAAAGACTTTAAACTGTATGTGAACAGTCCGTTTATGTTTTGACGTCTATTTTGTGACATTTAAATCGACACCGTATTAGTTGTTACTGAGTAACAATGATTATTAACACAAAGCGTGATTCCAAACTTTCGACTGATTAGCTAACTAGGAAATCTAGCTAATTAAATGTTTTCTTTTTTTGGTACTGTTAACAAAAGTTCAACAAAAATATCAAAAGTCATAAATATCAAAATAAATTAACAACAAGCGATTTACATCTAATAAATAAAAAAATGAACATAATAATAAATACTATAAAAATAATAATAATAATTAAATGAAAGCGAGGAGCCACCAGCTGGTATAATCCAAATGACGTTGTGCGAATCGGTGGCCTCCAGCTTGCGGTCCCTGCAGAATTTGGTCAGGTAGAATTAGGATTTAGAACCATTTTGCTGTGTTTGCACTCTGTGGAATTAGACTTGCCCGGAGTGGTGGGCAGCCTTATCCACAGTGCCTGCGGAGCAATTGGGGGTTAGGTGTCTTGCTCAAGGGCACTTCAGTCATGTACTGTCAGCCGGTGGGATCCGGTCACAGGGCCGGTTCCCTAACCTCCAGCCCACGACTGCCCCAGTTCTTCATTTAAAAGGTCGGAATCTGTCCTGGGGGCAGAGTTCAGGCTCCGAGTGCAGATTGTGTGAAGATGTGTCGCAAGCTGCGGAAAACGTCCTGCCCAAAACTCCGGAGCTGCTGCAGGACGAGGTGAGTAGCCACCTGGACCTCATAATCACCGGTCAGGCGGGAGGAGAGGGAGGAAGACTGGGCCTGTGGCTCTGATGGGGTCAACTGGGCCTCCTGCTGCAGCTGGACACAGACAGAAACCGTACATTTAGTGTTATAGATTCATAGCAGAAACACATAGAAACACAGAACTGAAAAGGTAGATACTCAATAAATTGTAGATGATAATAATTCACAGTAGTTAATAATAATTCATAGTAGATACTGAATAATTTAAAAGTAGATACTGAATAATTCATAGTAAATACTGAATAATTCATAGTAGATAGTGAATAATTCATAGTAAATACTGAATAATTCAAAGTAGATACTGAATAATTCAAATTAGATACTGAATAATTCAAAGTAGATTCTCAATAATTCATAGTAGATACTGAATCATTCATAGTAGATACTGAATCATTCATAGTAGATACTGAATCATTCATAATATTTACTAAATAATTAATAACTCTAACAGGTGAATGTATTTGCAGTAATACTGTGTTCATTATGTCACCAGAGGCCTCAAATAATCTGCCAAATAACAATCAAACCCACCTTGTGCACCTGAGCAGACAGGTCTCTGAGGTCTGCCAGCAGAGGGGTCAGTTTTTCTGAGCATTTCAGCTTTTTCTTCACTTCCTGGAGGAGATGCTGGTGCAGCTGCAGGCCTTCAGAGATTCGGCCCAAACTCATGGCCTGAAAGAGCAGGAACGGGCGGTCAGTAAACTGAGACTTATGAGCACTAAGACAGACAAACCTCAAACAAGCGCATCTGTCCTTGGATCCTCTCAGACCACGTGGTGTTCAGCGCCTCTAACAGCCTCGACTGTGGGGTTTCTGATACCGTATGACTCACTTTAATCTGTAAACGCGGACTGAAGCACATCAGCGTAGCTGAGCACAGCAGTAACTGTCTGTCCTAACATCTGGAATTGTCCCACATTTTTATCCATCTGTATAGATAACAGTAAAGACTAGGCTGCATGTCGGATCTGTGCTCAGCCCAGATGAGTGAGAAAACAATACAGTCATTTAAAATAATTTGTAACTTGAGAATAATGTAAAGACGCCGACTGGCAGACGCTTAGAAACCAATCAATCAATCAATCAATCAATCAACCGACATTAAAAGTTAAGATTTTTTTTTCCTGTAAAATGATCAGTTTGGAGATACGAATGGTGAAGTGATTGTAGGGACAGTTGCTCAGAGGAAAAGTGTCTTTTTTAAGATCGACGCAAAGAAATAAAGCAGCCCTCAATACTGTATTAATGAAGGAAATAAGAGGAAATTAACATCAGAAGTTCTAGTGATGAAGGTTCTGCATGGACAGACTGCTGAGAGCTCAACTCAGACTGGGCTGAGACATGTCAGACAGGTTATTCAAGAAGGAAAAAGAGAAAAAACCTAAAGCAAGGTGTTCATACATGCCCGGTTTATTAGTCAGGCACGAACATGCGGGTCTATAATCCCCACGTGTCAAACACAAGGCCCAGGGGCCGAGTCGGGCCCGTGACAGAGCCTGCGCAATTATTCAGATTCTCTATTATTATTAACCTGTTTCAGCCTGAGATGCACTCCAGTCCCCAGCATGCACTGCAATAGAGAGTGAGTTCTGACCCCTGGTGTCTTATTCAAACAATTAGGCAGTTTAAAAAAAAGACCTAAAACTATTTATTTTTATTTAGTATTATTTTTGATAAGTATTAAATGCCTATTTTGCAGTTTTGTATGTTCTGAATAAGCAATAGTGAGTTCAGGTCGAGGCAAAACAAAAACACAGCTGGTCCACGGATCTGCTGAGGATTTTTAATATGGCCTTTTTAGGCGTTGAGATCGACAGCCCTGCTATAATCAGTCAGGCGGAAGGTGCAGCAAACAGAGCCCACCTCCAAAACGGCTTCACTGGCTACAGATAAGAATGTGTGCGCTGTGCGTGGTCCTGTCTTAGGAGTCCAGCTCAGATTAGCCAATACAATAAAGGCAGTTTACTTTAAGGAGTGGCTGGTTTGGAGAGGGTTTTACTCTCTCTTCTTCCTCACTGAGTTTCTTCTTTTAATCCCTGATTCACACATTTAAAGCATTTAAAGGCTTTCTTCATCACAGAGCCCACCCACAGCTGCCCCCCAAAACTAGAGTTATTCATCCATATGTTTGACACTGTTATGTCCAAAGTGAGAAAATCTGAGTTTTTTTTACTCAGAAAATGGTCTCACTCTGATTTCAGACTCACCGGAGTGTGTGTCTCTGAGATGGGGGCAAGTCGGGGGGCCGCAGGAATGGCCAGCGCTGCCATTATATACTCCAGATTCTTCACTTCAGCAGACGGTTCCAGACTGAGACCCTGCAAACACCAAACAACATCAGCCATGATAAAGACCACCCTGTACATTCATCACTTTCACTGACCCTCTAAACTGCAGGCGGTTTTATTCAGTAGTTACTGAACATTCAGTAATAAATGATTATAAAAGCTTATATACTATATTATACTATTATATATAATATATTAATCACTATTATAAATGATGCAGTATGCACTATGAGTTTGGTATCCACTATTCGGTATCAATTATTTGTTATTCAGTATCTACTATAAATTATTCAGCACCTACTTTGAATTATTCAGTATCTATTTTGAATTATTCAGTATCTACTTTGAATTATTCAGTATCTATTTTGAATTATTCAGTATCAACTATTAATTATTCAGTATCAACTATTAATTTTTCAGTATCTACTATAAATTATTCAGCATCTACTTTGAATTATTCAGTATCAACTATGAATTATTCAGTATCAACTATTAATTTTTCAGTATCTACTATAAATTATTCACTATCAACTATGAATTATTCAGTATCAACTATGAATTATTCAGTATCAACTATGAATTATTCAGAAACTACTATAAATTATTCAGCATCTACTTTGAATTATTCAGTATCTTCTATGAATTATTCAATATCAACTATGAATTATTCAGTATCTACTATAAATTATTCAGCATCTACTTTGAATTATTCAGTATCAACTATTAATTTTTCAGTATCTACTATAAATTATTCAGTATCAACTATGAATTATTCAGTATCAACTATGAATTATTCAGTATCAACTATGAATTATTCAGTATCTACTATGAATTATTCAATATCAACTATGAATTATTCAGTATCTACTATAAATTATTCAGCATCTACTTTGAATTATTCAGTATCTACTATGAATTATTCAGTATCTACTTTGAATTATTCAGTATCAACTATTAATTATTCAGTATCAACTATTAATTTTTCAGTATCTACTATGAATTATTCAGTATCAACTATGAATTATTCAGTATCTACTATGAATTATTCAGAAACTACTAAGAATTATTCAGTATCTACTGTGAATTATTAATCAACTTCTATTAATTATTCAGGGATATGAAACTGGTATGAAGTACATAAAGCATTATGCAAACTATACGACACTGACAAAATACACCGTATTCATTTGAAAATGGTAAACATATACTGTAAGCTCAAACTCAGTCCAAAATCCTAAACGCTTTTATCTCACTGGCACGGGATGGAGGGGAAACGTGGGGAAGGATGTGTCGTCTTACCTCAGTGCCAACGCAGGAGTGATGCACTGTGGGAATTTCACTGAGCAGCTTCTTGGTGAAGCTCTTAGCGAGCTCCATGTGCTGAGAGAAGCCTTCCTGAGGGCTGAACTGGACCGGAGCTGAGATGGACACGGCCAGGAGAGAACAGAGAAGAGCAGCAACTGTGGAGGAACAGAGAAACAGTCAGTCCAGAGGGAAGCATTAGTACTGATCAGCACCAAAAGCAAAAGTTTGACCATCAACAACAGTTAGTTCCAGTTTTTTCCTCACAGCGGAAGAAAAGAGGAGAAAACTATAGCCAACACAATGAAACGGAGACTTACTGAGGAGAGGGCTCATGGTGTTTCTGCAGAGAAGATGTTGCTGTAAAGTTTTCAGTTTTCTGAGTTTGCTGTGGGGCACATGGGCAGGAGTGCAGGGCCCTATTTAATGCCCAGATGGAGGGAGGAAACAGAGGAGTTGAGGAATTAGGGAATTTCGAACGCATTCATATTACGACAGTGGAGGGTGAGCCTAAATGGAATCATTACAGGATGTGCATAATACACTGCATCAGAGGGGGCTTATATTTAATACAGAGGGGCTCAAAAGCCTCCCAAACAATGTCTGTATCTCAGGAAAAAGGGGCTCATGAAGGTGGGACTTCCACTATCTACGGTTTTAACACTCTGAACTCTAACCTCATTTCACAGTCACTCATGTTTCATACTTTGTCTCATAGTATACCTCAGTTTTAGCCCCTGGCACATCCAGGAAATACACGTCATGTAAGTAATTTTTACTTCCTCAATCATGAACGTCACACACAAACATGCCGTTGCCCAAACCTGTGCTTTCCCTTCGAGAGAAAACCCGTCTTACAGTAGAAACGTCTTATTCATCAGAAAGACTGAAGTCATTCCATCAGTGGAGGGAGTCACAGACGGACAGACACGGAAGACACTAAAGACAGATTTCGTTCTTCCATTTTTCACTTCTTATCTCATGAATCTGAAAAAACAAACAGCCCTTTATTTCTAGATCAATAAAACAGCAGAAACGGTCCAGAATGGCTGGGAATTCAATCTCTTTAGGTTAATTTACATTGAAAGTCATGAAAGTTTTTCCCCTCTCCTTTAAAAAAGGTTATGTTCTGTCAGTGAATGAGTTTACATGCACTTAATAATCTCATAAGTGCAGAAAATCAGATTGTGTCAGTAACTGGTTCAGTGTGTTTACACTTAATAATCTCATAAGTGCAGAAAATCAGATTGTGTCAGTAACTGGTTCAGTGTGTTTACACTTAATAATCTGATAAGTGCAGAAAATCAGATTGTGTCAGTAACGGGTTCAGTGTGTTTACACTTAATAATCTCATAAGTGCAGAAAATCAGATTGTGTCAGTAACTGGTTCAGTGTGTTTACACTTAATAATCTCATAAGTGCAGAAAATCAGATTGTATCAGTAACTGGTTCAGTGTGTTTACACTTAAATCTGATAACTGTAGAAAATCAGATTGTATCAGTAACTGGTTCAGTGTGTTTACACTTAATAATCTGATAACTGCAGAAAATCAGATTGTATCAGTAACTGGTTCAGTGTGTTTACACTTAATAGTCTGATAACTGCAGAAAATCGGATTGTGTCAGTAACTGGTTCAGTGTGTTTACACTTAATAATCTGATAACTGCAGAAAATCAGATTGTGTCAGTAACTGGTTCAATGTGTTTACACTTAATAATCTGACAACTGCAGAAAATCAGACTGTATCAGTAACTGGTTCAGTGTGTTTACACTTAATAGTCTGATAAGTGCAGAAAATCGGATTGTATCAGTAACTGGTTCAGTGTGTTTACACTTAATAATCTGATAACTGCAGAAAATCAGATTGTGTCAGTAACTGGTTCAGTGTGTTTACACTTAATAATCTGATAACTGCAGAAAATCAGACTATCAGTAACTGGTTCAGTGTGTTTACACTTAATAATCTGATAAGTGCAGAAAATCAGATTGTGTCAGTAACTGGTTCAGTGTGTTTACACTTAAATCTGATAACTGCAGAAAATCAGATTGTATCAGTAACTGGTTCAGTGTGTTTACACTTAATAATCTGATAACTGCAGAAAATCAGATTGTGTCAGTAACTGGTTCAGTGTGTTTACACTTAATAATCTGATAACTGCAGAAAATCAGACTATCAGTAACTGGTTCAGTGTGTTTACACTTAATAATCTGATAAGTGCAGAAAATCGGATTGTATCAGTAACTGGTTCAGTGTGTTTACACTTAAATCTGATAACTGCAGAAAATCAGATTGTCTCAGTAACTGGTTCAGTGTGTTTACACTTAATAATCTGATAACTGCAGAAAATCAGATTGTATCAGTAACTGGTTCAGTGTGTTTACACTTAATAATCTGATAACTGCAGAAAATCAGATTGTGTCAGTAACTGGTTCAGTGTGTTTACACTTAATAATCTCATAAGTGCAGAAAATCAGATTGTGTCAGTAACTGGTTCAGTGTGTTTACACTTAATAATCTCATAACTGCAGAAAATCAGACTGTATCAGTAACTGGTTCAGTGTGTTTACACTTAATAATCTGATAAGTGCAGAAAATCGGATTGTGTCAGTAACTGGTTCAGTGTGTTTACACTTAAATCTGATAACTGCAGAAAATCGGATTGTGTCAGTAACTGGTTCAGTGTGTTTACACTTAATAATCTGATAACTGCAGAAAATCGGATTGTATCAGTAACCGGTTCAGTGTGTTTACATTTAATAATCTGATAACTGCAGAAAATCAGACTGTGTCAGTAACTGGTTCAGTGTGTTTACACTTAATAATCTGATAACTGCAGAAAATCAGATTGTATCAGTAACTGGTTCAGTTTGTTTACACTTAATAATCTCATAAGTGCAGAAAATCAGATTGTGTCAGTAACTGGTTCAGTGTGTTTACACTTAATAATCTCATAACTGCAGAAAATCAGACTGTATCAGTAACTGGTTCAGTGTGTTTACACTTAATAATCTGATAAGTGCAGAAAATCGGATTGTGTCAGTAACTGGTTCAGTGTGTTTACACTTAAATCTGATAACTGCAGAAAATCGGATTGTGTCAGTAACTGGTTCAGTGTGTTTACACTTAATAATCTGATAACTGCAGAAAATCGGATTGTATCAGTAACCGGTTCAGTGTGTTTACATTTAATAATCTGATAACTGCAGAAAATCAGACTGTGTCAGTAACTGGTTCAGTGTGTTTACACTTAATAATCTGATAACTGCAGAAAATCAGATTGTATCAGTAACTGGTTCAGTGTGTTTACACTTAATAATCTGATAACTGCAGAAAATCAGATTGTATCAGTAACTGGTTCAGTGTGTTTACACTTAATAATCTGATAACTGCAGAAAATCAGACTGTGTCAGTAACTGGTTCAGTGTGTTTACACTTAATAATCTGATAACTGCAGAAAATCAGATTGTGTCAGTAACTGGTTCAGTGTGTTTACACTTAATAATCTGATAACTGCAGAAAATCAGATTGTGTCAGTAACTGGTTCAGTGTGTTTACACTTAATAATCTGATAACTGCAGAAAATCGGATTGTATCAGTAACCGGTTCAGTGTGTTTACACTTAATAATCTGATAACTGCAGAAAATCGGATTGTATCAGTAACTGGTTCAGTGTGTTTACACTTAATAATCTGATAACTGCAGAAAATCAGACTATCAGTAACTGGTTCAGTGTGTTTACACTTAATAATCTGATAAGTGCAGAAAATCAGATTGTGTCAGTAACTGGTTCAGTGTGTTTACACTTAAATCTGATAACTGCAGAAAATCAGATTGTATCAGTAACTGGTTCAGTGTGTTTACACTTAATAATCTGATAACTGCAGAAAATCAGATTGTGTCAGTAACTGGTTCAGTGTGTTTACACTTAATAATCTGATAACTGCAGAAAATCAGATTGTATCAGTAACTGGTTCAGTGTGTTTACACTTAATAATCTGATAACTGCAGAAAATCAGATTGTGTCAGTAACTGGTTCAGTGTGTTTACACTTAATAATCTGATAAGTGCAGAAAATCGGATTGTCTCAGTAACTGGTTCAGTGTGTTTACACTTAAATCTGATAACTGCAGAAAATCAGATTGTATCAGTAACTGGTTCAGTGTGTTTACACTTAATAATCTGATAACTGCAGAAAATCAGATTGTGTCAGTAACTGGTTCAGTGTGTTTACACTTAATAATCTCATAAGTGCAGAAAATCAGATTGTGTCAGTAACTGGTTCAGTGTGTTTACACTTAATAATCTCATAACTGCAGAAAATCAGACTGTATCAGTAACTGGTTCAGTGTGTTTACACTTAATAATCTGATAAGTGCAGAAAATCGGATTGTGTCAGTAACTGGTTCAGTGTGTTTACACTTAAATCTGATAACTGCAGAAAATCGGATTGTGTCAGTAACTGGTTCAGTGTGTTTACACTTAATAATCTGATAACTGCAGAAAATCGGATTGTATCAGTAACCGGTTCAGTGTGTTTACATTTAATAATCTGATAACTGCAGAAAATCAGACTGTGTCAGTAACTGGTTCAGTGTGTTTACACTTAATAATCTGATAACTGCAGAAAATCAGATTGTATCAGTAACTGGTTCAGTTTGTTTACACTTAATAATCTCATAAGTGCAGAAAATCAGATTGTGTCAGTAACTGGTTCAGTGTGTTTACACTTAATAATCTCATAACTGCAGAAAATCAGACTGTATCAGTAACTGGTTCAGTGTGTTTACACTTAATAATCTGATAAGTGCAGAAAATCGGATTGTGTCAGTAACTGGTTCAGTGTGTTTACACTTAAATCTGATAACTGCAGAAAATCTGATTGTGTCAGTAACTGGTTCAGTGTGTTTACACTTAATAATCTGATAACTGCAGAAAATCGGATTGTATCAGTAACCGGTTCAGTGTGTTTACATTTAATAATCTGATAACTGCAGAAAATCAGACTGTGTCAGTAACTGGTTCAGTGTGTTTACACTTAATAATCTGATAACTGCAGAAAATCAGATTGTATCAGTAACTGGTTCAGTGTGTTTACACTTAATAATCTGATAACTGCAGAAAATCAGATTGTATCAGTAACTGGTTCAGTGTGTTTACACTTAATAATCTGATAACTGCAGAAAATCAGACTGTGTCAGTAACTGGTTCAGTGTGTTTACACTTAATAATCTGATAACTGCAGAAAATCAGATTGTGTCAGTAACTGGTTCAGTGTGTTTACACTTAATAATCTGATAACTGCAGATAATCAGATTGTGTCAGTAACTGGTTCAGTGTGTTTACACTTAATAATCTGATAACTGCAGTAAATCTGATTGTGTCAGTAACTGGTTCAGTGTGTTTACACTTAATAATCTGATAACTGCAGAAAATCAGATTGTGTCAGTAACTGGTTCAGTGTGTTTACACTTAATAATCTGATTATTAATCTGATAAGTGCAGAAAATCAGATTGTATCAGTAACTGGTTCAGTGTGTTTACACTTAATAATCTGATAACTGCAGAAAATCAGACTGTATCAGTAACTGGTTCAGTGTGTTTACACTTAATAATCTGATAACTGCAGAAAATCGGATTGTATCAGTAACTGGTTCAGTGTGTTTACACTTAATAATCTGATAACTGCAGAAAATCAGATTGTGTCACATACTGGTTCAGTGTGTTTATATAAACATAAATCATATACAGGAACATAAATCATTTAGAAGATGAAGAATTTTTAAGTCCTTCATTTCATCGAGTATGTATTCAGTTTCAGTGTCACTCCAAAAGTGCTGTGTCGGTCTCGCGGATGATGGGCTAAACGCTGATCGCTGTTTCCGGGACGGCGCTCTGTTGTCACACATGCTCAGACTGAGAGAAATGAAAGAAATCAGAGTGAGAGCTCACAGCACTGAGAAAGTCCATTACTGGGCTCAAAACCAGCCTCATTATCAGATTTCTAGACCTCAATCTGATCTAAGAAATCAGAGGGTGTGTTTACATGACCGCTTTATAAAACTGCAGAAGTCAGATAACGATCAGGCTATTAAGCACATGTAAATGCACTCAGTGATGATATGTTTTGCAATAGAACAGCATGTCATGACCATGCTGGGTGGTCAGCTAATAACCGGCACTAGACCAGCATAAACCACTACGCTATGTTTCTTAAGCTGCTTAAATGCTAAACCTGCCTTGCACTGCTTTACACACTAAACTCGCAACACATGCAACCCTGCTTTAAATGCTAATCCATCTTTACACACTAACGATTGCTCTCCCAGACACAGATCAACCCCCATACAATGGCCTGGTCTCATCGGTGGCCCAAAGATTTATTACACACGTCTATAGCCTAGCCAGTTTGCCTTGAAGTCCCTGTAACTACTGAGTAATAAGCCATAGCATGTCATACGCCTGGGGTTAAGACTAATCCTAGATTAAGACTAGACGTAATCCATGTCCAGCAAACTGGCCTTAAATTTACAGCAAACATTAAACCTTACATGCTACACTAAACCTGCTATACACTCCAACTTGCTTTGAACAGACTGTAAATCTGAAAAAGCTGCTCCAACAGCATAAACTCTGCATTTGAGTTTCAGTTTCAGTTATGCTCTTAATTTGTGTTTATAGATTTAGCTTTATTTACCTTACACAGACCATCAAATGGGCTAAATCCAGCTGGTGACGTAGTATGTGAGAGTGCTGCTCAGGAATCCTGATATACTAGAGGTGCAGTGACTCCAGACGAGTCATGGCCTGTCACAGCTGGGTGTCATTATGCGAGTGTGTGCTGCACTTCATCACTGAGGCTTGATGTGATATGCATCTGAACAGAGTGCGCTGTGAGAAATCACCAATGCAGGAATTACAGTGTAAACTACAAGGTCATTATAACATGCAATTTTATAATCCTCAAAAAATGTTCCTCTCGATTAGGGCCTTAACGTAACATAACCACACCTATAACACACCTAACCTCACATAACCACACCTGTAACACACCTAACCTCACATAACCGCACCTGGAACACACCTAACCTCACATAACCACAACTGTAACACACCTAACCTCACATAACCACACCTGTAACACACCTAACCTAACATAACCGCACCTGGAACACACCTAACCTAACATAACCGCACCTGGAACACACCTAACCTCACATAACCGCACCTGGAACACACCTAACCTCACATAACCACACCTGGAACACACCTAAACTCACATAACCACACCTGGAACACACCTAACCTCACATAACCACACCTGTAACACACCTAACCATGCATAACCACACCTGTAACACACCCAACCCAACATATCCACACCTGTAACACATCTAACCTAACATAACCGCACCAGTAACACACCTAACCTAACATAACCGCACCAGTAACACACCTAACCTAACATAACCACACCTGTAACACACCTAACCTAACATAGCCACACCTGTAACACACCTAACCTCACATAACCACACCTGTAACACACCTAACCTCACATAACCACACCTGTAACACACCTAACCTAACATAACCACACCTATAACACACCCAATCCAACATATCCACACCTGTAACACACCTAACCTCACATAACCACATCTTTAACAAACCTAACCTAACATAACCACACCTGTAACACACCTAACCTAACATAGCCACACCTGTAACACACCTAACCTCACATAACCACACCTGTAACACACCTAACCTCACATAACCACACCTGTAACACACCTAACCTAACATATCCACACCTGTAACACATCTAACCTCACATAACCACACCTGTAACACACCTAACCTCGCATAACCACACCTGTAACACACCTAAGCTAACATAACCACACCTGTAACACACCTAACCTCACATAACCACACCTTTAACAAACCTAACCTCACATAACCACACCTTTAACAAACTTAACCTCACATAATCACACCTGTAACACACCTAACCTAACATATCCACACCTGTAACACACCTAACCTCACATAACCACACCTGTAACACACCTAACCTCACATAACCACACCTGTAACACACCTAACCTCACATAACCACACCTGTAACACACCCAACCCTACATATCCACACCTGTAACACACCTAACCTCACATAACCACACCTTTAACAAACTTAACCTAACATAACCACATCTGTAACACACCTAACCTAACATAGCCACACCTGTAACACACCTAACCTCACATAACCACACCTGTAACACACCTAACCTAACATATCCACACCTGTAACACATCTAACCTAACATAACCGTACCACTAACACACATAACCTAACAGAACCACACCTGTAACACATCTAACCTCACATAACCACACCTGTAACACACCTAACCTCACATAACCACACCTGTAACACACCTAACCTAACCACACCTGTAACACGCCCAACCGAATATGTCCACACCACTACTACACCTAACCAAACATATCCAAACCTGTAACACACCGAACATAACCACACGTGTAACAGACCAAACTCAACATATTCACAACTGTAAAACACCTAACCTAACATAACCACACCTGTAACACACCAAACTCAACATATTCACACCTGTAACACACCTAACCTAACATAACCACACCTGTAACACACCTACCCTAACATATCCACACCTGTAACACACCCAACCCAACATAACCACACCTGTAACACACCTAACCTAACATATCCACACCTGTAACACACACAAACCAACATAACCACACCTGTAACACACCTAACCTCACATAACCACACCTTTAACACACCTAACCTCACATAACCACACCTGTAACACACCTAACCTCACCTTTAACAAACCTAACCTCACATAACCATACCTTTAACAAACCTAACCTCACATAACCCCAGCTGTAACACACCTAATCTAACATAGCCACAGCTGTAACACACCTAACCTAACATAACCACACCTGTAACACACCTAACCTAACCACACCTGTAACACACCCAACCCTACATATCCACACCTGTAACACACCCAACCGAATATATCCACACCAGTAATACACCTAACCAAACATATCCACACCTGTAACACACCTAACCTAACCACACCTGTAACAGACCAAACTCAACATATTCACACCTGTAACACACCTAACCTAACATAACCACACCTGTAACACACCTAACCTATCCCCACCTGTAACACACCCAACCAAACATATCCACACCTGTAACACACCTAACCTAACCACACCTGTAACAGACCAAACTCAACATATTCACACCTGTAACACACCTAACCTAACATAACCACACCTGTAACACACCTAACCTATCCCCACCTGTAACACACCCAACCAAACATATCCACACCTGCAACACACCTAACCTAACCACACCTGTAACAGACCAAACTCAACATATTCACACCTGTAACACACCCAACCCAACATATTCACAGCTGTAACAAACCTAACCTAACATATCCACACCTGTAACACACCTAACCCAACATAACCACACCTGTAACACACCTAACCTAACATATCCACACCTGTAACACACACAAACCAACATATCCACACCTGTAACACATCTAACCATACATAACCACACCTGTAACAAACCTAACCTCACATAGCCACACCTGTAACACACCCAACCCAACATATTCACAGTTGTAACAAACCTAACCTAACATAACCACACCTGTAACACACCCAACCAAACATATCCACACCTGTAACACACCTAACCTAACATATCCACACCTGTAACACACCCAACCCAACATATCCACACCTGTAACACACCTAACCTAACCACACCTGTAACAGACCAAACTCAACATATTCACACCTGTAACACACCTAACCTAACATAACCACACCTGTAACACACCTAACCTAACATAACCACACCTGTAACACACCCAACCCAACATATTCACAGCTGTAACAAACCTAACCTAACATATCCACACCTGTAACACACCCAACCCAACATAACCACACCTGTAACACACCTAACCTAACATATCCACACCTGTAACACACCCAACATATCCACACCTGTAACACATCTAACCATACATAACCACACCTGTAACAAACCCAACCCAACATATCCACACCTGTAACACATCTAACCATACATAACCACACCTGTAACAAACCTAACCTCACATAACCACACCTGTAACACACCCAACCCAACATATTCACAGCTGTAACACACCTAACCTAACATATCCACACCTGTAACACACCTAACCTCACATAACCACACCTGTAACACACTTAACCTCACATAACCACACCTTTAACAAACCTAACCAAACATAACCACACCTGTACATGAAGATTGCATATCAAAATGACCACAAATATCTAGCAGACTGTGATCAGTCTCACAGCCTCTACCAAAGATCAGCTTCTCACCTCTGATCCTGTTTTTAGTGTTTGTCCTGTCCTGATTCACATTAGAAAGCAAAACCATCAGGTTTGAATCCTAACCAGGCCAAAACCATCCGTTTTTAATCCTAACCAGGCCAAAACCATCCGTTTTTAATCCTAACCAGGCCAAAACCATCAGGTTTTAATCCTAACCAGGCCAAAACCATCAGTGTTTTCTTTACACAGGGCCACTTGACCAAGCTGGTCAGTTAGTTTGACCATGCTGGGCGACCATCCTGGTTGAACTGGATTACCAGGTAGACCATCAAACCCAAATGAAAACACATCCCATGGAAGTACGTTTTTTAGTTTTTGACAATCTGAATAGACCAAAAGAAACAGCCCAAAATGAATTGCAAAAATTTCTGGTTCCATTGACTAACATTAAAAGTAAATTAGGTTTTTTCCTCCTCCTGTAAAGTTACCATTTTGGAGATACAGCAGTGTTGCAGAAAGAAATACATGACCGTGTATTTTGATATATATGAAATACATTCCAAACACTGTTCATTCCAAATGCATTTCAGAATATTTTGCCATATTAACCAAATATATTTGAAAATGCATTTATTTTAAAATGTATGGGGAAATATTACACACAGAAACGTACCAAACAGAAATAAATGTAACTGTTTTTATCAAATCCGTTTGAAAATGTATGAAAATTCCAAATCCAAAATCTTGTCTAGCGCGTTGTTTACTGTCTGATTAGAAATGAATGAAACCTTCAGAAATGAGTTTGTGCTCCAGTGTCTTCAGCTTTAACAGGACGGAAGCGAGGGCAGTAGGTATTGATCCTCTGTGAAAATGCAGTTATGATCTGATATCTTATGGTTCATGCAATACGCCAAGCAAAACACAGAAGTCGGTACCACTGAGTAATCTGCAATCAGTAAAACTGCATACAAAAATACAATAAATGCAAATGTATTAAAAAATATATTTAACAAACTTATTTTTTGGCCATTTTCACACATTGCAAAAACACACAGGGGGGGAGGTGTCCTGGAGTCTATCCCAGTGGTAATCAGGGGGAAGGCAGGACACATTCTGGACAGGTCGGCAGTCCATCACAGGGCAGATAGACACATTCACTCACACCTAGGGGCAATTCAGCATGTCCAGTTGACCTGGCTGCATGTCTTTGGACTGTGGGGGGAAACCCACGCAGACACGGGGAGAACATGAACACTGGATAGGACCCTGGTTACCCGGGCGGGGAATTGAACACAGGCCCTGCTCGCTGTGAGATGACAGCGCTACCCACCGTGCTGCCCCATTGCAAAAACATATTTGCTAAATAACATTGGAATATATATTTTTTTCCATATGAGAAACGTCAGACACTGAGCAAGTCGTGGCTGATCAACTACACTCCCGTGCAAAAAACTGGGCTGAGCCCAAAATGGCAAAACATCCAGCTTGTTAGGAGCTGCAGTGAGTCAGTGATTTCTGTACATGGTGCTGTGTAAAAAACCTGCTGGCAGTCGTTTCAGAAAGAAAAGCCAAACAGCTTTAAACAGCTGAGAAATACTGCAGGACTAGTTTACTTATTTAACTAGTATTTTAAGTGGTTACTGTGAGACCAAGTGCTCTATAGGGTTTAAACCTGGATTCTGACCAGCCAAAACCCATCCATCCATTTTCAAAGCCGCTTCTCCGTCAGGGTCGCAAGGAGATGCTGGAGCCTATCCCAGCAGTCTTCGGGCGGAAGGCAGGACACACCCTGGACAGGTTGCCAGTCCATCACAGGGCAGACAGACAGACACAGACAGTCACTCACACCCAGGGGTAATTTAGCATGTCCAATTGGCCTGACTGCAGGTCTTTGGACTGTGGGAGGAAACCGGAGAACCCAGAGGAAACCCACACAGACACGGGGAGAGCATGCAAACTCCACACAGAGAGGCTACAGCGCTACCCACCACGCCACCGTGCCGCACCCACCACGCCACTGCTCCGTGGACAGACACAAATGAACAGACTAGCGTAGAATGAAGGGGGTGGTCAGAATGTTATGCCTGACTGGTGTAAATACGTCAGTCAATATATTTTATATATATAAACATCACTTAATTGTATGTTTTCATTTTCAACAATAAAATAAACTATTCATTAAAAACTGTTGTCATCTGATTGAAGAGACCCTCGACCTGTATCTTTATAATACATCATATGATTTCTATACGATGCTGAGCTCTAGCTACTGCCCTGGTATCGGGGCTATAATTTGAGGTTTGAGACTGAACTGGCTTAGGCCTCTCTGGGGTGACTATTCAGAAAAGAAAGATAAAAAAAAAAACAACAAATATATATATACAGTATATATACACACACATACACACACAGCTCAAAAAAATAAGGGAACACTAAAATAACACAGTGTTATTTGCGGCACGGTGGTACGGCGAGTAGCCCTGTTGCCTCACAGCAAGGAGGACCTGGGTTCGATTCCCCGGCTGGGGGACCGGGGTTCTCCGGTTTCCTCCCAAAGTCCAAAGACATGGAGTCAGGCCAACTGGACATGCTAAATATCCCCTAGGTGTGAGTGAAAGTGTCTGTCTGCCATGGATGGAACTGTCCAGGGTGTATCCTGCCTTCTGCCCAATGACTGCTGGGATAGGCTCCAGCACCCCCCCCCCCTGAGGCTCAGTAGTGTGTATGACCTGAATGCCTGGGCATGCTCCTGATGAGGCAGCAGATGTTCTCCTGAGGGATCTGGGCGGCCAGTCCATAGCTTCAATGCCTTCATCTTGCAGGAACTGCTGACACACTCCAGCCACATGAGGTCTAGCATTGTCCTGCATTAGGAGGAACCCAGGGCCAACCGCACCAGCATATGTTCTCACAAGGGGTCTGAGGATCTCATCTCGGTACCTAATGGCAGCCAGGGTACCTCCAAAGAACTGCCTCCCGACATCATTAGTGACCCATTGCCAAACCGGTCATGCTGGAAGATGTTGCAGGCAGCAGAACATTGTGCATGGCATCTCCAGACTCTGTCACATTGGTCACATGTGCTCAGTGTGAACCTGCTTTCATCTGTGAAGATCACAGGGCGCCAGTGGCGAATTTGCCAATCCTGATGTTCTCTGGCAAATGCCAAGCGTCCTGCACGGTGTTGGGCTGTGAGCACAACCCCCATCTGTGGACGTCGGGCCCTCATACCATCCTCATGGAGTCGGTTTCTAACCGTTTGTGCAGACACATGCACATTTGTGGCCTGCTGGAGGTCATTCTGCAGGGCTCTGGCAGCTCCTCCTGTTCCTCCTCGCACAAAGGTGGAGGTAGCGGTCCTGCTGCTGGGTTGTTGCTCTCCTACGGCCTCCTCCACGTCTCCTGGTGTACTGGCCTGTCTCCTGGTAGCGCCTCCAGCCTCTGGACACTACGCTGACAGACACAGCAATCCTTCTTGCCACAGCTCGCATTGATGTGCCATCCTGGATGAGCTGCACTACCTGAGCCACTTGTGTGGGTTGAAGACACCGCCTCACGCTACCTCTAGGGGCGAGAGCACTGACAAAATGCAGAAGTGACCAAAACATCAGCCAGAAAGGATGAGAACAGAGAAATGTCCTGTGGTCACCACCTGCAGAACCACTCCTTTATAGGGGTTGTCTTGCTAATTGCCTCTCATTTCTGCCTGTTGTCTGTTCCATTTGCACAATAGCAGGTGAAACTTCCTAACTGGACAGGCTGATTTCAGACTCGGAGTTACACTGTGCTGCTGTTGTTCCCTTTACTTTTTTGAGCAGTGCATTTATTTATTTTTGTATTTATTTACTAATTTAGTCTGCATGTTCTGCCAATTTTATTTTCTATTCCCCATGGTGTTTTATCTCCTATTTGTACTTTTGTTTATCATCACTGTTTTATTATATTGCTTTGAGTGGAGCAGAGAGCCAAGGACAGGTCTTCAGGGAAAAGGGTCAGGAAAGCAGAGTTGTGTTATATTAGTTTATACTGTATTGCGTCATTACAAAATAAAAAACTAATGTTCAACAATGTTTAAAAAAAAGTTGAATGATCAGAACGAGGATAATTTTATTTTTACCTACAAATCTAATTCTGCTGTGGAGCCTCAACAGGACAGTAAACATCACCGACCCCTGGTCTAGAACCACGCCTTTCAGGAGAAGACAGGGAGCTCAGAGGGGATAAAACTGAAATATTCGCTTTAAGTGGGTGAATTCTCTGCAGAAGATGCTCTTCATCTCTTTATGAAAATAAAGGGATTAAAGTAGTAAAATAAAACTGTCACTGCAGGACCAATAAAGCACATATCGTTATTATTAAGTGCCGTCAAGCCATTTCCGACTCCTGGTGACCACATGGACGGTGTTCCTTCAGGGTTCTTAATGGCTTGTTTATGATTCCTCTTCCTCTTTCACCTTCAACTCCAAACATAATTGCCTTTTCCGTTGGTTTTTCTCATTATGGGTCTAAAATATGAGCCTCAGTTTGGCTCTCTGGACCTTTGAGAGGTCAGGCTTGATTTGGTCAAGATATTTTTTATTTATTTTTACTTTTTTGCCATCCGTGGTTCTCCTTCATCCTCATCTGCTGAGCGCTGATCCGTGTCTAGAATGTCAATAACTGGTCATCAATGTTAAAGTTGGCGCTCCTTCCTGTTTTCAGAACCCTCTTCATGTTGAGCAACAGACCCGTCTTCTCTACTGAACTCAGCGGCTTTGTTAATCACCCAGTGCACATCAGCAGTGACTTGCCCACACATCTGGCAGTTCTCTTTTAATGTGCTGCTCTAGTGATTCAAAAGAGCAGCTTTCCTGCCAAATATGACGTCATACTCAGTAGGAACAGCAAACAGCCTCCAGATAGAAAACGGACCACTTTTCCAAATGAAAACTACTCAAAACATTCAAACGTTATTCATAGAAAAGAAACTTTAATTGTACACTCAATTACCTCTTGCGAAACAAACCCCACACTTTGCCTTCGGGAAGAACAGGAAGATCCCCCCTCACTGTACAGTGACTTGGCTGTCGGTCAGCTTACATCAGCTCACACAATTTCACGTTGGGAAATGTTAAACGGTCTGAGTGACACGTAACCAGGCTGTAACCATTTTTCCTTGGAAAAAGGGGTTGGCGAAAGCAGAGCAGGTCCATTAACTCATTTATTAGTTTCATGTTCTGTCATCACTTCAACCACAGAGACCATCTTTAACGCAGTAAGAGATTCCTAAAAAAAACAGATGGATCTCACTTGGATTTTACATCGGCAACCACAGCCTGGCACACACCATCCTGAATCTGGGATTCAAACTAGTTTTCGCTTTGATTTCCATGCCCTGTGTTCTCCAATTTAGTAGACATGCTGGGCTTATAAACAGCTAAAGAAGCATCTTCCACCTGAACAGGTGAAGCAGCAGCGTAACTAGGACTTCAGGGGCCTCAGGTTTTAAAAAAATGACCTTGCAATTTGCTTGATGGTTGCTACCGCTGTGTCACAACCGAGCTGGTGATGTAATGCAGGGCAATTGTCAATGGTAAGTGATATAAGGGGCCCCATAAAAACATCAAGGGGTCCTTAACTGCCCCAACACACTGTGCTGAAAGTTACTCATCTACAAAAGCAGGACAGATTCAGGCTGGTTTAGGTCCAGGCTGTGGGCAGATGGAGATGTACTGAATGGGCTGGCGTCGGCTATTTCTTAAGAGAGGACTGCAAAACAAAAGGCTAGATAAAGAAACAAGAGGAAAAACAAGGGTCGGGCTTCTTCTGCGCAGAAGAATCATGGGAAACTGTCGTCATCGTCTTCTGCCATCTCTTTAGCGAACTCCAGGTCCTGCTGCTCCCTCTCCCTTCGCTCCTGTGGACACAAATAATTTAGCATGAAAATAAATTTTAAAAAATAATAAAAACAAATGATAAACAACAACAACAACAACAACAACAACAACAACAACAACAACAACAACAATAATATTAATATGTATGGATTAAAAAAATGGGTTTTTAAACTAGATAATATAAATAATGTAACGCAAAGCAAAAATATTTAAAAAGTAACAAAGAACAAGCAAACAAATAAAACAAACTGACTAGATGCTTAAAACCAAGGATTTTTCTGGATGATGATTCATTTTTTCAGGTAAAGTCACTGGTATTTTTTTTTAATATACGTTATGATCACGTCGCGTCGTCTTCTGTGAGTTTATTGGCTGGTTGTAAAGCAGAGATCTGATTCCTGTCTGACTCCTGTAGACCTCCTCGGGACCACCGGTGGTCCCAAACCGCACTCGGTCATGTTCTCGGTCATAACGTTCATACTCCATCAGCTCCATTCAGAAGCTGGGCGTCGTGTGAGGCTGTAGCTCTTCTCTCCAGTCTAATAGACGGTGACGTCATTTTAAACCCTTATAATAAAAGAAGCTGAACTTTGTTTTTCTACTGAAAGTCGACCCGTTTTTCCCCAAATCTGGGCTCTAAACTATAAACAGGCGGCGTCTCTTCAGTGATCTGCTCTGGAAACATCACTTTTAGAAGACAACACAAAGAGCGGCCGAGATTTTTGGCTCTCAGCAGTGAATCGTAAGCATGTAGTGATATGTGGAGATCATAAAACACACGTTCTGCTCATTTGAGGAGCTTTTAAAATAAACAAATACAATAAAAATGTAAATGTTCATTTATTTCATGCAGTTACTGAATAACTTGTCTTACGCTGTGGCCACGAAAATTCAGATGGACAAACCAAAACACACCCTGGAGAATAAGAGGATAAGTGAATGTAAACACTCAGATTTTAAAAACGGGCTGATTTTGCAGCTTCTGTATCTGTAGGTGACCCGAGGAGTGAGCGGCCCAAAGGCTGACGCATGTGGTCAGCCTCTTATTACTCACGTCATCTTGACTCATTTTCTATAGAACCTTTTTTTTTTTTAGAAAGGGCTCTTTGGTCATCATGTCAAGCTTTACACAATAGCAGCACCATTTATAGCACATTCTCCCTCAACTTGAAGAACCCTTTCATGAACTAGAAAGAATGAACCATGAAAAGGGTTCTTTGAGAGTTCATGGTTCTATACAGAACCATATTCTTTACTAGAGAAACCTTTGAAAAAAACATTTGTAAGTGTGGTTCTGTAGAGCACCAAAAAGGGTTCTGCTATTGTTACAAGCTGGATATGTCCATCAACCTGAAGAACGATTGCACCATGCAAACTGTTGCTGTCGGAAGAAAACCTTGCATTTTCAGAATGGTCACTTTCCAGGAGAAGGAAAAAACCCACTTTAAATGGAGGTCAATGGAACCAGAAATCTTTCCAAGTCATTTTGGGGCGTTTCTTGGTCCATTCATCATGAAATTCACACACAGTGTAAAGAAAAACAGGCATTTTCAGATTAGGTCAAAGACTGAAACGAAGGAGACACAAGGTTTTGTTCAAACAGCAGCAAAGTGGTTCTTTTAATATTCATGATTCTATCTAGAACCATTGTCTTTACTAAAGAAACAACTGAAGAAGCATCTTTAAGAGTGCACCTCTTAAGCCAAAAGGTAAAATGGTTGTGTGTTTGTAAACGACGCAGCAGAGACGGTTTGTGGTTTGTGGGTCTAAAACTCCAGACGTTATGGGAAGAGAGCAGGACTAGTTACCTCTGCAGACTCCAGGTCCTTATTGTAAGCCTTGGGCGGAAACCTCATGGCCTGTGGAGAGATTACAGAACAATTTATCACCAGGGACCAGATCCTGGAAACCACAACTACAGCTAGAACATCTGGAGGTTGCACACACACCCCTCTGCTCATGAACGATTACCACAAAAAACCCCCAAACATAGCTGTGTTTATTTGGTTATATTGTTGACATTCCTACATTACACAAACGTATACACATTCACCTGTTTGTGTGTTTTTCTTTAGGTCATAAATCACGTAATAAATAACTTGGCGTACCTTGACGGACATGTTGTGGATGTCCAGACAGAAGGAGATGCGCTGATGGAAGGCCAGCTGAGGCTCGCGTGTGCCGTATATGTCCATGGTCTCCTTCGATTGAACGTACCCTTTCTCATGGTTTATACTGGCTTCAATCACTCCGTCACGGATGGCCTGCGGACACACGATTCAGAAACATGGTGGTGTGCTTGTTTGGGGCTCTGTGTTGATACGCATGACATTTCCGTCACAGAACCTTGGGATTTATTTTGAGTGGTCATTCGTAGATGATCAATAAACTCAACAAATGATCAGTAACGCGGTACCAACGTATCAGTGAGGCAGGAGTAGCGAAGCATCTGAACGCACTGAGGAAGATTATCCTGAAGGTTTTCCTGCTGATACATTATTTACATTAAGCAGGTGAATTGCAGGACGTTACATGATGTTGACTTAAAATGTTGGTTCCATTAAGCAAAACCTAACCCTCACCCTGGCCCTAATCCTAACCCCTAACCTTAACCTCAACCCAAAATCTAATCCTAACCCTCACTCTGTCCCTAATCCTAACCTTAACCTCAACCCAAAATCTAGTCCTAACCCTCACTCTGGCCCTAATCCTAACCCCTAACCCCTAACCTTAACCTCAACCCAAAATCTAATCCTAACCCTCACTGTCCCTAATCCTAACCTTAACCTCAACCCAAAATCTAATCCTAACCCTCACTCTGTCCCTAATCCTAACCTTAACCTCAACCCAAAATCTAGTCCTAACCCTCACTCTGGCCCTAATCCTAACCCCTAACCCCTAACCTTAACCTCAACCCAAAATCTAATCCTAACCCTCACTGTCCCTAATCCTAACCTTAACCTCAACCCAAAATCTAACCCTACCCTCACTCTGGCCCTAATCCTAACCCCTAACCTTAACCTCAACCCAAAATCTAATCCTAACCCTCACTCTGTCCCTAATCCTAACCTTAACCTCAACCCAAAATCTAGTCCTAACCCTCACTCTGGCCCTAATCCTAACCCCTAACCCCTAACCTTAACCTCAACCCAAAATCTAATCCTAACCCTCACTGTCCCTAATCCTAACCTTAACCTCAACCCAAAATCTAATCCTAACCCTCACTCTGTCCCTAATCCTAACCTTAACCTCAACCCAAAATCTAGTCCTAACCCTCACTCTGTCCCTAATCCTAACCTTAACCTCAACCCAAAATCTAGTCCTAACCCTCACTCTGGCCCTAATCCTAACCCCTAACCTCAACCCAAAATCTAATCCTAACCCTCACTCTGTCCCTAATCCTAACCTTAACCTCAACCCAAAATCTAGTCCTAACCCTCACTCTGGCCCTAATCCTAACCCCTAACCTTAACCTCAACCCAAAATCTAATCCTAACCCTCACTCTGTCCCTAATCCTAACCTTAACCTCAACCCAAAATCTAGTCCTAACCCTCACTCTGGCCCTAATCCTAACCTTAACCTCAACCCAAAATCTAATCCTAACCCTCACTCTGTCCCTAATCCTAACCTTAACCTCAACCCAAAATCTAATCCTAACCCTCACTCTGGCCCTAATCCTAACCCCTAACCCCTAACCTTAACCTCAACCCAAAATCTAATCCTAACCCTCACTCTGTCTCTAATCCTAACCTTAACCTCAACCCAAAATCTAATCCTAACCCTCACTCTGTCCCTAATCCTAACCTTAACCTCAACCCAAAATCTAATCCTAACCCTCACTCTGTCCCTAATCCTAACCTTAACCTCAACCCAAAATCTAGTCCTAACCCTCACTCTGGCCCTAATCCTAACCCCTAACCTTAACCTCAACCCAAAATCTAATCCTAACCCTCACTCTGTCCCTAATCCTAACCTTAACCTCAACCCAAAATCTAGTCCTAACCCTCAACCTGGCCCTAATCCTAACCCCTAACCTTAACCTCAACCCAAAATCTAATCCTAACCCTCACTCTGTCCCTAAT
>NC_051237.1:25447590-25535090 GCF_015220715.1 Pygocentrus nattereri | reverse complement strand
ATCCAATTGCCTTCCTATGCACAAACAAGTCAATACAATATTTACACATTTTACTGCACAAGTACTTTATAGAGTGTAAATACTTTAGAGTACTTGTGCAGTAAAATGTGTAAATATTGTATTGACTTGTTTGAGCATAGAAAAGCAATGTTCTGGTGTAAAAGTAGAGGAGGCAGTGGATAGGGCAAGATGGAGGCAGATGATCCACTGTGGCGACCCCTAAAGGGAGCAGCCGAAAGAAGAAGACTGCACAAGTACTTTATAGACATAAAATGTGCAAAACCTGCTGCCTATTTTATTTTTTATTTTTCCCAATAGGTTAAACTCATATGCCATATTCAAGCTTGTTTCCTGTAGATCATGTTATTTTCAGATAGAAAATCAACACAACATGGAATTTGATCAGAGTGTCATGTCCCAAATGTAACCAATCATGATGACAACATGATGATGATAATAACAATAATAATAATAATAATGTTTATTTATAGAGCACCTTTCATAAACTAAAAATGCAGCTCAAAGTGCTTCACAATATAAAGGAAAAAAGAGGAAGAAGGAAAAAAGACTAGCAAAAATAAAAACAAAAAAATGCACATCAGGAAAAGGGATATAATTATAAATCACAATAAAAAAAACTAAAACAAAGTTTAAATTAAAAAAAAAAAAAAAAAAGTCTTAGCAGATCAATTACAACTGCGTAACAGGGAGAACAGCACACACTGATGTGTTTTAGTCTGTCCTCAGCTGAGCTGCTGACGGTTATACGTAACATGAGACACCTGTAAAGCAGATAAAGGGTCAGTACAGGTCTGACCCCTGCGTTACACTCACAGTTTGTTTGAAGCCCACGGCGGTGTGCTGGGGGGCTTTGCGTAGCGCATTGGTCAGAGTCCTCCGGGCTTCAGAATACTCCAGCTGGATTGCCTTAATACGTCCTGCAGAAACAACATTGACTCCATCAAACAGCACAGTATAACACAAAGTACTGATGGGCATCGTTAGAGGTTAATCTGTTACAGTGATGACCACACAGATGCTGTGTGGACTTGACCTTCCAGAATTCTCACTTACAGAAAATTAAGAATTAAAATAATTGAGAATTATTTTATCATATAAACATTACAGATTATTATAGAGGCTTTTTAAATGAAAGAGTAGAAGCCGTGTCGCTTCCTGTAGTGTATTACAGTCTGTCAGAGCAACTGTGTGGATCATATGAACATTATAGAGCTTTTTAAATGAAACAGTAGAAGCCGTATCGCCCCCTACGCTTCCTGTAGTGTATTACAGTCTGTCAGAGCGACTGTGTGGATCATATGAACATTATAGAGCTTTTTAAATGAAACAGTAGAAGCCGCATCGCCCCCTACGCTTCCTGTAGTGTATTACAGTCTGTCAGAGCGACTGTGTGGATCATATGAACATTATAGAGCTTTTTAAATGAAACAGTAGAAGCCGTATCGCCCCCTACGCTTCCTGTAGTGTATTACAGTCTGTCAGAGCGACTGTGTGGATCATATGAACATTATAGAGCTTTTTAAATGAAACAGTAGAAGCCGTATCGCCCCCTACTCTTCCTGTAGTGTATTACAGTCTGTCAGAGCGACTGTGTGGATCATATGAACATTATAGAGCTTTTTAAATGAAACAGTAGAAGCCGTATCGCCCCCTACGCTTCCTGTAGTGTATTACAGTCTGTCAGAGCGACTGTGTGGATCATATGAACATTATAGAGCTTTTTAAATGAAACAGTAGAAGCCGTATCGCCCCCTACGCTTCCTGTAGTGTATTACAGTCTGTCAGAGCGACTGTGTGGATCATATGAACATTATAGAGCTTTTTAAATGAAACAGTAGAAGCCGTATCGCCCCCTACGCTTCCTGTAGTGTATTACAGTCTGTCAGAGCGACTGTGTGGATCATATGAACATTATAGAGCTTTTTAAATGAAACAGTAGAAGCCGTATCGCCCCCTACGCTTCCTGTAGTGTATTACAGTCTGTCAGAGCGACTGTGTGGATCATATGAACATTATAGAGCTTTTTAAATGAAACAGTAGAAGCCGTATCGCCCCCTACGCTTCCTGTAGTGTATTACAGTCTGTCAGAGCGACTGTGTGGATCATATGAACATTATAGAGCTTTTTAAATGAAACAGTAGAAGCCGTATCGCCCCCTACGCTTCCTGTAGTGTATTACAGTCTGTCAGAGCGACTGTGTGGATCATATGAACATTATAGAGCTTTTTAAATGAAACAGTAGAAGCCGTATCGCCCCCTACGCTTCCTGTAGTGTATTACAGTCTGTCAGAGCGACTGTGTGGATCATATGAACATTATAGAGCTTTTTAAATGAAACAGTAGAAGCCGTATCGCCCCCTACGCTTCCTGTAGTGTATTACAGTCTGTCAGAGCGACTGTGTGGATCATATGAACATTATAGAGCTTTTTAAATGAAACAGTAGAAGCCGTATCGCCCCCTACGCTTCCTGTAGTGTATTACAGTCTGTCAGAGCGACTGTGTGGATCATATGAACATTATAGAGCTTTTTAAATGAAACAGTAGAAGCCGTATCGCCCCCTACGCTTCCTGTAGTGTATTACAGTCTGTCAGAGCGACTGTGTGGATCATATGAACATTATAGAGCTTTTTAAATGAAACAGTAGAAGCCGTATCGCCCCCTACGCTTCCTGTAGTGTATTACAGTCTGTCAGAGCGACTGTGTGGATCATATGAACATTATAGAGCTTTTTAAATGAAACAGTAGAAGCCGTATCGCCCCCTATGCTTCCTGTAGTGTATTACAGTCTGTCAGAGTGACTGTGTGGATCACATGAACATTACAGAGGGCTTTGTTTTCAGGTAAACAACGTTTTAAGGCTTTTTTCATAATCAACAACGTTACTGACCTGTATAGTAGAGGTGGCGAGCCCACTCGTTGTTGTTGGCCAGCTCTGGGAAGACTGATTTGGACACCAGTTTCTCAGCCTGGTCGTACAGGTTGTACTGCAGGTAGTTGCGCAGCAGCAGGTTCAGGAGTGTAGCCTGACCATCCGAATCGTGTCGTAACGTGGCCGTCCTCAGGCGCGTGTGCAGGAAACTGCCACAGTTACAGAAAAGGACAATTCTCATTTTTCCACACAAAACATCACAAGTTAATAAGATCTGCACCAGAGAACATTTCGTGGAGGGCTGAACAAAAGTGCACCACACCAGTGCAGCCATACGGTCTAGTGAACGCATGGGACCTCAGTGGACCTCACTGAATTGTAATTAAATACCGCTGGTGTAAGGTGTTTGAGCTGCTATATGTTTGGTAATTGGCTCAACAGCTGAATGGTTAAGTTACTTCTCTCTTGTGTGGGTCAGCAGAGTTGCATCCCTGCTGGGAGAGTTTCTAATTCTTTCCTAAAGAATTGTAATCAAATCGCTGTGAGCTCAGAGAGTTACAGCCCTCAGGGTTGCCCACCTGCGCACGGTGTCCAGCTGGTTGAGGAACTCGTAGACGCGGCAGTGGTAGTAGTAGCACTTTGCCGCCACCAGATCCAGAGCTCTGCGGTTCTGAGAGCCGATCTTCTGCAGGAGGTCGTCCGACACCTTCTGAGCCTGAAACACACCCGAGGATGTAGAGTCACTTACAGAGACTCACAGCAAATGGAGGACCAGATTTATTATTTAGCACAAGAAAAAGTGAGAGAGTGAATCCTCGCAGTTAAAGAAGAGAAAAGATGAAGAGAAACAAAATCAGGACAGACGAAGGCAGAAAACCTGATGGCCACTGTATGCTTGGAAAGGGAAGGGTGAGGGAAGGGGGACACAGTTGGCTGCAATCTGCAACTTCACCACTAGATGCCACTAAATTCTCAATGTACCTTCAAATGTGCTTTACTTCTTATTTTACTGTGAATCTTTCAGTAAAAATTTTAAAGTCTACATTAATAAAAGAACCTGATCTGATCGGCCTCGTTCCAGCTGTTGAGAAAAGTTTAAAAAGAACTGGGTTCTTATGTGGAGTATGTTTAGCACCTTTTCAGCCCTTTGCCTCATACAAGTTTATGCCTGACCCGGTCTTTCATTGTGCTCAGCAACATATCGGGGCACTAACACACACGAGGCGGTCACACATGGATTTAGCCAATCAGATTTCAGGAGCAGAAGTATTTGTTTGATGTCCGCCTGGTTATTCGATGTTGACGCTGTGCTTTTAAAACACCCACCTCAGTGTAGCGCTTGTTGTTGGTGAGATAGACCACCAGCAGGAGCTGAAGATAAGCCTCCACTTCAGGGATCAGAGGGGTGGCTGCCGCTTTACCGGTACGAGGCCTGAACTGCACGTCTCCCTCAGTGTCCATGGGCTGAGAGAGAGAGAGGGACAGAGAGAGAGGGACAGAGGAGAGAGAGGGACAGAGAGGGAGGGACAGAGAGAGAGGGACAGAGGAGAGAGAGGGACAGAGAGGGAGGGACAGAGAGAGAGGGACAGAGAGAGACAGACAGACAGACAGACAGACAGACAGACAGACAGACAGACAGAGAGAGAGAGAGAGAGAGAGAGAGACACAGACAGACAGACAGACAGACAGACAGACAGACAGACAGACAGACAGAGAGAGAGAGAGAGAGAGAGAGAAAATCATAAAAGAGCAAATGAGAACCCACTCATTTTTTTTAAAAAGATGCTTCTTCAAGGGTACTTCAGTAAAAAAAAACAACCTATGAACACATCAAAGGGTTCTCTGCATCATGAACAGGTTCTTCAGACTGATGGAAAGTGTGCTGTAGTTGTAACTTTCTAAAAAGGGTTCTACATAGCAACCAAATGGGTTCTTCTATTGTTACAGTGTCAAGCTTGTAACAACAGAAGAACCCTTTAGGGCGCCATATTGTAACCTTCAAAAACGTTCTATATAGAATGCTCTGCGTTTCTCCCATCAGCCCGAAGGACACTGTAAACGCCCAGTCCTTCTGTACAAACCCACTGTTCTATTACCCAACATGTACTAGAATCTGCTAGAATCAGGTTCCGATATGTCACACGCCCTCGGGCGACGCTCCATTAGAGGTCCCAAAGCTTTGACTGACAGTCGAACTCCCTTTCTGATTGGAGCAGTTCAATCGTTCCTAACGGTGCATCCACTTGCTGTGAAAACAGGGTCAAAATGTGTAGCTGTAAAAAGAAGTTCACACAAACTGAGACCGACGCGTTTGCGGATCTGTACCGTCACCCTTAGAACATCAAACATGGCATGTGACTTTATGGTCGGGCAGATTCACACATTCACAGCATTTCATTCCAAACGATAATCTTTTCCACACATTCAAAATACTTCATGCATTTGTGATCTGGATTTTTTTTTGTTTTGTTTCATATTTGCAGATTTCAAATTATTCGTGAATCTGGATTTGTAGCTGTGCAACAAATAATTTTACAAGCTCAAAATCTTTTCGAGCCTTTTTTGACTTCAAATATTACGGTGGTGGTTAAAGCACTCAGTTCTGAAGGGGGCGCTAGAGGACAAATCAGAGGGCGTCTACTGTTATTCCAACAGCCTAAAGAGCTGAACGTGGACAGCAGAGGAGAGTGAGCTGCTTCCCCTCTTCTGCTGGAATGAAAAGGCCATAATGGTCATATTTTTATGTTTGTGTAAACAGTGAGACTCAACCGCTCGTCTGCTGTGGCAGTTGAGAAGCAGGCTGGCGGTCTGAGACCGCTTGGACAGGCTTGGCTGTCATAGTGGTTGGTTAGTGTAGTGGGTAACACCTCTGCCTTCTACACTGTAGACTGGGGTTCAATCCCCACCTGGGCAAACACCCTACATACATAATAATCAAATTGTAAGTCACTCTGGATAAGAGCGTCAGCCAAATGCCATAAATATAAATAATATAAATATAGCGCCCCCTGCTGTGACATTCAGAACGCAGCTCATCTTCGAACACAACTACACGCGAACCCCCGTCTGCGTAGCCCGAAGTGTCTGCCGTATGTTTCGGGCCTTGGCTTAACATTACTGCGCTCACGTTAGAGCACCAAATGAGAAGTTTAGAACTGTCGTTTGAAAGCCATGATGGGTCTCAATGGTGGACCAGGACAAAACCGTGTATCTCCAAAACGGAAACTTTACAGGAGAAGCAAAAACTACACTTTTCCGTCAATGTAAGTCAATGGAACCAGAAGTTTTCGCAAGTCATTATGAGCCATTTCTTTTGGCACATTCATCATAAAACTTACACTTAATATACAGAACAACAGGCCTTTTTAAAGTATGTGAAAACGGAAAAACTTTTTGTTGTGATTTACTGCTTTCTTATATTAATATTTATCAAACTAAAACAGTTTGCCACGTCGCCCTAAGGCCTCCTCGGTAAAGTGGGGTTTGCTGTACCTCCTCCAGGAAGCTGAGCAGGAACTCCTTGCTGGCGGCGTTGGAGGTGTAGAAGCCCGAGACGGCTTTGTGCAGCACGTTGGGGTTGAGGCGGCGGCTGGTGGAGGGCAGAGCTCGCAGCGCACGCAGGACGAACCGCGGCTCCTTCCCGGACACGGCCTTCTCGATCTGCTTCACATGCTCGCGGATATCTGCAGAGGGAGGAGCACAGGGAGTTACTGCCTCCTGTCAATCGTCCCTCCCCAATCCATCAGCGACCGCACATAATCCATACGTTACAGACGGACGAACAGTCTGCAAACGCACGGACGTTTAACATTTCATTTCTTCATAAACATTTGTTAGTGTACGCTGCTTTAATCCGTAGACACCGTAATAGTCACAGTATTTTTGTCTGAAATGGCACCCCCAAAGAAAAGGGGGCGCTGTTCCCACATACTTTGGGCTACAGTCATGACCGCAGTCTCATTCGAAAGGTAACATCTCAGTTTTTTCAACATAACAGTATGAACAACTGACTAAGAGTAACAGAGTCTAGAACGGAGGAGTTTATTACAGATCTCTAAACTGATCTCTGACTCTTGCCGTGTTGTCAGACCACATGCTTTGGATTATGGTGTCTCTGTGGAGAGCAGACAGGCTTTGAAGGTGAGGACACAGATTTGCTGGCGTTTGACGACGGTTACTGCTGCGAATAATGGACCGAAAAATAGTTGGTGGGAAATCGAATCCCCAGATTTCAAGCTTTCTAACAGAGCAGCGCATCACTGCATTGATTTGACGAATACAAAATGATGCACAAACGATTTAGATAAAACAATAACAGTCATTTTTAAAGAAATCAACCCATGACTTGGCACAAAAGCTAAATCTAAAGTTTTTTACTGAGCCTGTCATGCAGTTTTATTACAAAGATCTCAATATATTTGACCACAGCTACACACACTGACTGTCAATACGGAGTAAAAATGCTGGCACAAAGTTTCATTCTTAAAGGGCAAGTCCACCACTTTTTTCCTGCATAATTAACTGGTTAAGATGTAAACAGAGCCGTTCAGAGCGGTTTGGTGTGAAACGCTCCGTTCTAGATAAACTTACCGAGTCAGAGCTGCTCACAGTGGTGGTGATGGGAACCAGACGTCCCCCTCTAAAAGCTCCTACAGAAAGTTCCTACATGAGCTGGTTCTGAATTCACTGCCTGATGACTGAGACGCTGTTTTATGAGAGTTTAGAGAACTTCAACTCCATTCATGGTGGAGGGAGACATGCAGGGCGCTGTGCGGCAAAATAGTCCCCAAAGAAAACTCATTATTCCAGATTTTCCACTATTTTCCATCATCAACATTCCATATGAACTCAGAAGACTTGTGCAGGTTCTCTGGTGGTTCTGGATGGTAAATAAAGTGGCTGTATCTGTGTTGTAGTCATGGCAACGTCTGATTCCCATCACCACCACTGTTTATATCTCAAACACATCTGAAAATTGGTGGAGCTCCTCTTAAATGATACCAGTTCAGCTCAGACTGATTAACTGATCCAAGAGAAAAACCACTCCTTCGGGACGTTAAGTTAGCGTTACTGTTATTGCAGCATTTCCCGACACACAGGTTTAAACTGTCTGCTAAATAAATAAATCTGACAGGCGAGGTCACTGACGCGATGCGTCCCTCTTCTAAAACACTCTCAACCACTTCACTTAAAAAAAAAAAGAAAAAAAAAAGGCTTTTGTTTATCGAACTGCCCATAATAATGAGGACGGTCGCGTCTCTACGGGACTCCAGCGTTATCACACTGTTTCTCTAATGCCTTATTCCAGGGGTGCCCAAAGTCCGGCCCCTGGGCCAAAGGAAGGATCATAACTGGCCTATGTACACATCTTCTAAGCCGCTTCTCCTTCTGGGTCGCAGGAGGTGCCGGAGCCCATCCCAGCTGTCATCGGGCGAAAGGCAGGATACACCCTGGACAGGTCGCCAGTCCATCACAGGACAGACAGACAGACACATTATAACTGGCCTATGCATTGTATGTATAGTACCTGTCCATACATGCACACACACACACACACACACACACACACACACACACACACACACATATATATATTATATACACATAATGAAACATATGTAAACAAATTTCATATCCGTGTCTGAATTCACAACCAGTTCATGTAGGAACTGTCTGACTGTCTGAGAGGAGCTTTTAGAAGGAGACGTCTGGTTCCTATCACCACCACTGTGAGCAGCTCTGACTCTGCAAGTTGCGTTTCAGGCCAAACAGCTGAGAACCGGCTCTGTTTACTTCTGAACCATCTTACCATGTAGATGTTTTGAAAAACTGGTCGAGTTCCCACTTTTTCAGTTAGCTTCTCGTTCGAATTTTCCGGTCCACCTTAAACAGTGCATCAGTTACTGCACCATTTAAGGTGGAATGGAAAATTCGGAGGAGAAGCTGGCGAATAAGGAGCTATAGTGAGGTTTGGCCCTGCAGCGTGACCAGCCCGTCGCCCGCGGTGCTCCCCCGGCTGTGTTAGCGGTGTGTCAGGCCTCTGACCCTCCAGTGTGTTCAGGTCCTGCCTCCCGCTGTCCTCCTCCGGCTGCCCGGGCTCGGGCTCCGCCGCCGCCGCCGCCGCCGCCGCGGGCTCGGGCCCCGGCTCCTTCGGCTTCTCCCCCCGAGTCCGGTCGCGCTTCTTTGCGGTCAACTCCTTCATCGCGAAAGGAAAGCTGAAGCCTGATTCGCCCCGCGGAGTGAAACAGCAGCGGGACAGAAAGAGCGGAACGCCGCGGAGCTGCTAATGCTAACGCTAAAGCTAACGCACAATGACTGGACAGTCTTGAAGAGCAAAGCAGTGTGGGATGAGGACAGGAATAATAATCAACAGGAGAGCAGCGGAACAGGCAGAGATGCGGATTACCGAGACACAGATCAAAGGCTCGCAACAGAGAAAGAAAAACTAAATAAACGAAAGAGTCCAGAATAAATAAAAGAGTCTGGAGTAAACAAAAGAGTCCAGAGTGAAAGAAAGAGTCCAGAATAAACCAAAGAGTCTGGAGTAAATAAAAGATTCCAGAATGAACGACAGAGTCCATAATAAATAAAAGAGTCTGAAGTAAATAAAAGAGTCTAGAATAAATAAAAGATTCTGGAGTAAACAAAAGAGTCCAGAGTGAAAGAAAGAGTCCAGAATAAACCAAAGATTCCAGAATAAACGAAAGTGTCCAGAATAAACAAAACAGTCCAGAATAAACGAAAGAGTCCAGAATAAACGAAAGAGTCCAGAATAAACGAAAGTGTCCAGAATAAACAAAACAGTCCAGAATAAACGAAAGAGTCCAGAATAAACCAAAGAGTCCAGAATAAACGAAAGTGTCCAGAATAAACAAAACAGTCCAGAATAAACGAAAGAGTCCAGAATAAACCAAAGAGTCCAGAATAAACGAAAGCATCCAGAATGAACGACAGAGTCCATAATAAATAAAAGAGTCTGAAGTAAATAAAAGAGTCTAGAATAAATAAAAGATTCTGGAGTAAACAAAAGAGTCCAGAGTGAAAGAAAGAGTCCAGAATAAACCAAAGAGTCCAGAGTGAAAGAAAGAGTCCAGAATAAACCAAAGATTCCAGAATAAACGAAAGTGTCCAGAATAAACAAAACAGTCCAGAATAAACGAAAGAGTCCAGAATAAACCAAAGAGTCCAGAATAAACGAAAGTGTCCAGAATAAACAAAACAGTCCAGAATAAACGAAAGAGTCCAGAATAAACCAAAGAGTCCAGAATAAACGAAAGTGTCCAGAATAAACAAAACAGTCCAGAATAAACGAAAGAGTCCAGAATAAACCAAAGAGTCCAGAATAAACGAAAGCATCCAGAATGAACGACAGAGTCCATAATAAATAAAAGAGTCTGAAGTAAATAAAAGAGTCTAGAATAAATAAAAGATTCTGGAGTAAACAAAAGAGTCCAGAGTGAAAGAAAGAGTCCAGAATAAACCAAAGAGTCCAGAATAAACGAAAGTGTCCAGAATAAACAAAACAGTCCAGAATAAACGAAAGAGTCCAGAATAAACCAAAGAGTCCAGAATAAACGAAAGTGTCCAGAATAAACAAAACAGTCCAGAATAAACGAAAGAGTCCAGAATAAACCAAAGAGTCCAGAATAAACGAAAGTGTCCAGAATAAACAAAACAGTTCAGAATAAACGAAAGAGTCCAGAATAAACCAAAGAGTCCAGAATAAACGAAAGCATCCAGAATAAAGGAAAGAGTCCAGAATAAATGAAAGAGTCTAGAATAAACGAAAGACTCTGGAGTAAATGAAAGAGTCCAGAATAAACTAAAGAGTGTGGAGTAAACGAAAGAGACCAGAATAAAGGAAAGAGTCCAGAATAAATGAAAGTGTCCAGAATAAACGAAAGAGTCCGGGGTACACAAAAGAGTCCAGAATAAACGAAAGCGTCCAGAATAAAGAAAAGAGTCCAGAATAAATGAAAGAGTCTAGAATAAACGAAAGACTCTGGAGTAAACAAAAGAGTCCAGAATAAACGAAAGAGTCCAGAGTAAACGAAAGAGTCCAGAATAAAGGAAAGAGTCCAGAATAAATGAAAGTGTCCAGAATAAATGAAAGAGTCCGGGGTACACAAAAGAGTCCAGAATAAACGAAAGCGTCCAGAATAAAGAAAAGAGTCCAGAATAAATGAAAGAGTCCAGAATAAAGAAAAGAGTCCAGAATAAATGAAAGAGTCCAGAATAAACAAAAGACTCTGGAGTAAATGAAAGAGTCCAGAATAAACGAAAGAGTGTGGAGTAAACGAAAGAGTCTAGAATAAATAAAAGAGTCCAGAGTAAACAAAAGAGTCCAGAGTTAACAAAAGAATCCAGAATAAACAAAAGAGTCCAGAATGAACAAAAGAGTCCAGAATAAACAAAAGCGGCCAGAATAAACAAAAGAGTCCAGAATAAATGAAAGGGTCCAGAATAAACAAAAGAGTCTAGAATAAACAAAAGAGTCCAGAATAAATGAAAGAGTCTAGAATAAACTAAAGAGTCTGGAGTAAACGAGAGTCCAGAGTAAACGAAAGAGAGTGGAGTAAACGAAGGAGTCCAGAGTAAATGAAAGAGTCCAGGGTAAAGAAAAGAGTCCAGAATAAACGAAAGAGTCCAGAATAAACGAAAGAGTCTGGAGTAAACTAAAGAGTCTGGAGTAAACTAAAGAGTCCGGAGTAAACGAAAGAGTCCAGAATAAACGAAAGAGTCTAGAATAAACCAAAGAATCCAGAATAAACAAAAGAGTCCAGAATAAATGAAAGAGTCTAGAATAAACTAAAGAGTCTGGAGTAAACGAGAGTCCAGAGTAAACAAAAGAGAGTGGAGTAAACAAAAGAGACCAGAATAAAGGAAAGAGACCAGAATAAACAAAAGAGTCCGGAATAAACAAAAGAGTCCAGAATAAACGAAAGAGTCCAGAGTAAATGAAAGAGTCCAGAGTAAACGAAAGAGTCCAGAATAAACGAAAGAGTCCAGAGTAAATGAAAGAGTCCAGAGTAAATGAAAGAGTCCAGAATAAACGAAAGAGTCCAGAGTAAATGAAAGAGTCCGGAATAAATGAAAGAGTCCGGAATAAACGAAAGAAAGAGAAAAAATGAACGAAAACGTGTGCAAGATTAAGTGAATATTATTATTGTCACTGTGTTTTTTAATAAATAGATGAATAGATTGTCTCATATTGCAAGAGTCGATGACAAAGAAAGAAGAAAAAGTAATGAGAAGAAAAAAGTTGGAGAACGGAAAAACGAATAAAAGATCTAAAATTATAAGTTTTATTATCCATTATTATTACTATTATTTCACTGTACAATGAATTGATAGGTAATAGCGCTCTCTAACTCGGCTGTTATAACGAGTGAATAAAGCCTCTGATTGTGTTAGTAATCAATCAAGATCACAGACGACGGTGAAGGGCGGTCCTCCGCTCCGGCTGGCGGCGCTGCGAGCCCCGCTGCGACGCGTCGGGGAAACAACACGGACATCAACGGAGGGAAATTTAAGCTGGAAAGTCGTGCGCACGTCTCCGTTTCTCCGCGCAAACAACGGACCGGCGCTTTACAGACGCGCTTAGACGCAGAAAGACACGGGAGCTCGGCTCAAGGCTCTCCGAAATCCCGCTCATGCGTTTAATCTGCGCGGACTGGCTGCTAAAGCTAACAGAGCAATCAGGTCAGCACGTAATCCGGAGATAGACACAGATAATGCCCCCGAAACGGAGCCGCTCGGACCCTCAGGCCTCTCACCTGTACAGAGCGGTGAACGACGCGGACGCCAGGTACAACATTCCTTAAACTTCCTCTGTGATTGGCTTGTTGTACCGTGATCAGTCGGAGGTCACGACCCCGCTGGCTTTGTTTCTTTTATTAGTATTAGTATTAGTATTAGTGTTAATATTGTCTTTATTAGAAACACCCGCCTTGTGCTTCCACTCAGTGGCCACTTTATTAGAAACACCTACCTTGTGCTTCCACTCAGTGGCCACTTTATTAGAAACACCCGCCTTGTGCTTCCACTCAGTGGCCACTTTATTAGAAACACCCGCCTTGTGCTTCCACTCAGTGGCCACTTTATTAGAAACACCCGCCTTGTGCTTGCACTCACTGGCCACTTTATTAGAAACACCCACCTTGTGCTTCCACTCAGTTGCCACTTTATTAGAAACACCCGCCTTGTGCTTCCACTCAGTGGCCACTTTATTAGAAACACCCACCTTGTGCTTCCACTCACTGGCCACTTTATTAGAAACACCTGCCTTGTGCTTCCACTCAGTGGCCACTTTATTAGAAACACCCGCCTTGTGCTTCCACTCACTGGCCACTTTATTAGAAACACCCGCCTTGTGCTTCCACTCACTGGCCACTTTATTAGAAACACCCGCCTTGTGCTTGCACTCACTGGCCACTTTATTAGAAACACCCACCTTGTGCTTCCACTCAGTGGCCACTTTATTAGAAACACCCGCCTTGTGCTTCCACTCAGTGGCCACTTTATTAGAAACACCCACCTTGTGCTTCCACTCACTGGCCACTTTATTAGAAACACCTGCCTTGTGCTTCCACTCACTGGCCACTTTATTAGAAACACCCGCCTTGTGCTTCCACTCACTGGCCACTTTATTAGAAACACCCGCCTTGTGCTTCCACTCACTGGCCACTTTATTAGAAACACCCGCCTTGTGCTTCCACTCACTGGCCACTTTATTAGAAACACCCGCCTTGTGCTTCCACTAACTGGCCACTTTATTAGAAACACCCGCCTTGTGCTTCCACTAACTGGCCACTTTATTAGAAACACCCGCCTTGTGCTTCCACTCACTGGCCACTTTATTAGAAACACCCACCTTGTGCTTCCACTAACTGGCCACTTTATTAGAAACACCCACCTTGTGCTTCCACTCAGTGGCCACTTTATTAGAAACACCCGCCTTGTGCTTCCACTCACTGGCCACTTTATTAGAAACACCCGCCTTGTGCTTCCACTCACTGGCCACTTTATTAGAAACACCCACCTTGTGCTTCCACTAACTGGCCACTTTATTAGAAACACCCACCTTGTGCTTCCACTCACTGGCCACTTTATTAGAAACACCCGCCTTGTGCTTCCACTCAGTGGCCAGTTCTGATTGGCCTGCCTGTTTTGTGCCTCATTCAACAGCAGTCCGGGCTGAAACTACACTGAAACTTTATAACTACATGTCCGATGTCTGCGTGCCGAAAAAGCAGATGAGCGTAAAGGTGTTGGTTTTTGTGACCTCACAACACAAATGATCAATAATTAATAATGAATTAATGGCAAATAAATTCTGTTTTAGCAGCTTACTTTCCACATACGGACTGAAGAGCAAATCATGCATTTACGAAACTTTAACAATGTCAACCAACTATGTTCAACTTATTATTTTAAAAAGGCGAGGAATGGTCAGTTTTCCATGTTATGGGCCCTTTAGCTCCTAGTGCGGGCTGCAAGAGGAGCTCAGTGTTGGATCCCAGCCTGTATCCGTCTGCTTTTCCTTCGTTAACGTTGTGTTTATGCTTTGTTTAACAGGACTGTGGAGTCTCTGCTGCAGCAGGGCGCGGACCCTAACCTGGTTCTGCCAGAAGGTATGGCTGCTGTGCATCTGGCTGCAGGTAAAGAGTCGGAGAAGGGGCTTCGCTGCCTCAAACTCATCCTGCAGTACGGCGCTGACCCAAACCTCAGGTTAGTCCAGCAGTCGGCAACGCACAGCTCCCGAGCCGCATGCGGCTCTTTCACTACTCTGTTGTTCCAACGGCTGAATCAGATCAGTAGGTAATAATAAAATAATCCTCCACAGTAAAATAAAGCTAAAAGTGCTTTACAGGCAGGAGATGAAGCTTAACAGTGATAAAAATACTATAGGTATTAATTTAAAACGGTATAAGACGATAACACTGATCAGATTAAAGATAAACACCAAAGAGACGTGGAGTTTTAATTAAATAATAAAGGGAACTGAGATGTTTTCTGCTGTTTCTTTCCAAAGTGGCCACACTGGATGTGGGCGTTACGGCAAAAAATGTAATGTTACGATATATTTATACACAATATTCATTACAAGTATTTAGGCCCAGTCCCATTTCTTGTTTTTACCTCTTCCCCTTGTTTTTGAGTGTCACCCCTTGGAACTGAGTTACAGGGTAGTGGTTGAGATCTTCCCTCTGAAATGGGAGCCTCAAATAAAAAGTGCTAAGAGGAATTCAGTGTTTCACCCTCTGCGCTGCACTGAATCCGGTCAAACAGGACGAATTATGATGCTTCTGTAATGAAACATGCGCTACGGTGTTATAAAGAGGACTGACGTTTTGTGGTCCTGCTTTGTGGATCTGCTCTTATGTTTCATCGGAATCAAACTGAAAAATTTTTACTTTTTTCCTGAGAAAATAACGGATTTTAAAAACAAGTTCCGATTTTTATTATTTTTTATTTTTATACCTGCTTTGTTTCAGGTCTAGTGAGGGTCTGACTCCGTTACACATTTCTGCATCATGGGGATGTTATCAGAACCTCAAATTACTCCTGAAGAACGGTGGGAACCCCAGCCTGAAAGACCAGGTAAGTCATTCATCACTTTATTGTTTTTTTTCGTCTGGACTTCGACGCGTGTTTGACACGTTATATTTTAAAAAGAGAATGAAAATTTATGACGACTGTTACTATAGAAACCGTACTATAAAATTTTTTTTTTTTAATACTTAATGTGGTAATAAACAATAGAACTGATTTAATTCAACTCAGATAAATGCTCTGATTGAAACCATGAAAGTAAAATTTTAGTTTAGATGGACAAAATTGATCATTTACATCAAATCAAACCACAGAAAATGTAACTGTTGCCTCTTTCTTGTGTTACAGTGTAAAAAAATGTGTTTTGTTATCAGGATGGAAACAAGCCTGCGGATTTGGCGGAGCTGGAAGAGAACAGTAAATGTGCGAGCATACTGCAGGAGTACGAGTCTCAGGCACCGCAAGTGGAATATGAGGATTTACCCAAATTCCAGTACTGTAAGTGCCTTTATTGTATATATCAAGCTTTTTGTTAGGGATGGACTAATTTGTGTTAACATTTATAAAATGTAGACAACTTGTAGCCCTTAAACAGGATTCGGAACAGAAGGAAAAAGAGCACCGGAGTCAGTAAAGAGAACGAGTACGTCCTCTTCCTGCTGCTCTCTCAGCTCAGCTCATTTTCTGAGAGGAATGTAACATCCCTATTGTTTAAATGCGACTCCAGCAGGCCAAAACATCTCACGAAGAAAAGCGCAGTTTACCATTTGAGACAACTACATTTGGCCAAAGTTAGAAGTAGTGTTGTAGTACTCAAGACTATAAAGTCGCCGTCTCGCTCTTAACCTCATTTGGTCTGTCTTGTCTGGCTCTCCACATCATTTGGTCTCGGTGTCTTGATCTTGACAACATTTGGTCTCTGTCTCCTGTCACCCTCTACATGGTTTAAACTCACTCTAGCCTGGGTCTCGACATCGTTTGGGCTCTGTCTCGTCTGGCTCTCATTGTCTGGTCTCCATCACGTTTGGTTCTCGACATTTGTCTGTTCTCTGTCTTGTCTGGCTCTCTACATGGTTGAGTCTCTGTCTTGTCTGGCTGTGAGCGTCGTTTGGTCTCTCACACCTGGCTCTCAGCATCGTTTGGTCTCTGTCTCGTTTAGCTCTCAATGTCGTTTGGTCTCCATCACGTCTGGCTCTCGACGTCGTTCGGTCTCTGTCTCGTCTGGCTCTCGACGTCGTTCGGTCTCTGTCTCGTTTGGCTCTCGACGTCGTTTGGTCTCTCTCGTTTGGCTCTCGACGTCGTTCGGTTTCTCTCGTTTGGCTCTCGACGTCGTTCGGTTTCTCTCGTTTGGCTCTCGACGTCGTTCGGTCTCTCTCGTTTGGCTCTCGGCGTCGTTCGGTCTCTCTCGTTTGGCTCTCGGCGTCGTTCGGTCTCTCTCGTTTGGCTCTCGGCGTCGTTCGGTCTCTCTCGTTTGGCTCTCGGCGTCGTTCGGTCTCTCTCGTTTGGCTCTCGGCGTCGTTCGGTCTCTCTCGTTTGGCTCTCGGCGTCGTTCGGTCTCTCTCGTTTGGCTCTCGGCGTCGTTCGGTCTCTCTCGTTTGGCTCTCGGCGTCGTTCGGTCTCTCTCGTTTGGCTCTCGGCGTCGTTCGGTCTCTCTCGTTTGGCTCTCGGCGTCGTTCGGTCTCTCTCGTTTGGCTCTCGGCGTCGTTCGGTCTCTCTCGTTTGGCTCTCGGCGTCGTTCGGTCTCTGTCTCGTTTGGCTCTCGGCGTCGTTCGGTCTCTGTCTCGTTTGGCTCTCGGTGTTGTTTGGTCTTAGCTTTGACATCATGTGGTCTCTTTCTCGTTTTTCTCATCATCATTTGTACTCTGTCTGATCTCGCTTTTGACATCATGTGTTCTGTGTCTCGACATTGTTTGGATACGTCTCGGCCTTGTCTCGTCTGCAGCATAGTTTGGTCTCGTCTTGGTCTCAACATCATTTGGACTCAATGTTGTTTGGACTCTTGTTACTGTTACATTTACAGCATTTAGCACACGCTCTTACACAGAGTGACGTACAAACCCAGCCAGAGAATGTGTTGTAGCCAGTGCAAATGGGTTGGGGCTCAAACTACCTTTCAGCTCAAACACTGCCAGAAAACAAAAGCTGGTGCTGATACCTATAAAAAAAAATACAGCGTGAGACGTAGCATACGTGTAGTATATGTCAGTAAGTACTTAAATTAGTGTTCACTTGCTTTACAAAGAAATGGGTCTGCAGTTTACGTGTGAAAATATCAACGTTATTAAGACTATAATGTAGTAATTAATAATGTAGGCTATAGATTAGGTTTTTATTTTTGCAAAACATAAATTGAAACAATGTCATGTTATGTAATAATGATTGTTATAGTTATATAATGTATTTATATATTGAACAATATACTAATTTACCATATATATATATATATATATATATATATATATATATATATATATATATATATATATATATATATATATAAATAAATTTCAGTATGTATTAATAGGACAGTTTTATATGACCTGTAATAAAAGTATTTTTTCCTCTTCTTTGTAGCGATCTACTCCAGCCACTCTATGAGGGACAGCAGCATCGGCCTATTGTCCATGCTGAGTGATTTCGGAGACGATCCGCTGAGCAGCACTCGGCAGTCAAGTCTTTTCAGGATGTCTGGGGTAAATGGGCAGCCCTATCGGGTTAGAGGAGCTCATGAATCCTGGCTTTCTGATGTTTCTGGACTTCATCCACGTGAGAGTGGAGCGTTTGATAGAACAGGAGACTGTGGAGATGTTCCACCAATTCTGTCCAGCACTCGTTTGTCTGTTATAGACTTTAAGAGGAGTCCAGAGGGCGCGCCACTGTACAAAACCGAAGACTGCAGCCCAGATTTAAAACGTTCATTCCAGCTCCTTCAGCCAAGCCGAAAGAGCGTATCCTTTAGGGACTCTAATGAGTATTTCCCAGCACCACGTTCTCCATTCCAGAGTCCTGGGAAACAAAATGATGACTACAGTGATATGACGATAGATTTCTCCCAATATCCAGACTTCTTGGATTCGGAACGTATGGCCACCGTGTTGCAAAACCAAGGCATTGATGTGACCAGTCCAGACGAGGTGTTTGTGTTTTGCAGAGGTGGCAGCTTGCTGGAAGATGATTTTGACAAGACTGTAGTGGGACCAGGTTTACTGTTGGAACCTACTGCTGTTGCTGATGATTATGATGAAGATGATGGTGTGTTTGCTAACAATGTTAATGAGCTAGAAGGCGAAGCTCATGGTCCTGTTTTTAGCAGCAGTGGATCTAGTAAGTACAGCAGTTGTGATAGTGACCCATATAAGAGTGCAATTGAAGGTCAATTGCATTCTGAAGATAAGTTCTCACCTTTGAAGAAAGAACTCAATAGAAATCCAGCTCCAACTGAATTTAGTACCCAATCCACTGGATTGGCCAAAGGTTCTGACACATCTGAGAGGGAAAACCTCAACTTGGTTGAAGAAAGAGGCACTAAACAATCAATGGAGGACAAGCATCAAGGGCATAACAGCATCCTGGAGATTATAGACAGGCTTGGTGAAACCCCAAGCCCTTTTGTAACGGGCAGAACTCGCTCAAGACTCAGCCGCTGCTCACAGAAATCATTTAATTTTTCTCCGTCTGTGCTTTGTACCTCTTCTCTTTTTGAGCAGACGTTGCCCACACCCATCAGGATGCGCCGCAACACGCCCAAATCTCCATATGGTTCAGACGAAGCTCCATCCAAACGTTCTTTTGAAGTAAACGAGTTAAGGGACATTGATAGCGGCATGAGGAACCTTCTGGTTTCTTCAAGCCAAGGTTCAGTTGACCACCCCAGCCAAGCAGACACATTAATTGTCTCTGGAAGCATGGCTGACACGCTTATACTCCCTAGAGATGACGACAGTGGCGTGAGGGACCTTCGGGGTGTGTCAAGTTCAGGTGATCGGCCGAGTCAGGCAGACACGTTGATCATCTCTGGAAGTATGGCCGACACCATCATAATCCCTAGAGATGTTGCTGAGGAAAGATTAGAAGGAGCTGATGGAAGGTTGGTGGATAATTTGGAAGGTTGTAGCAAAGGAACTTCTCTAGTGTTTGAAGAAGAAAAGGAATTTTTACCTTCTGATGCATCCACATCAACTGAAGGCACAGGAAGACCAAGATATGCTTTGATGCAAATGCAAACATCTCACAGAATAGACTCTCAAGATGAACCTTCTCCATCTTCTCCATCTCAGACAAGCATAGAGTCAGGTTCTAGCTCCAGTTTTGATTGGCCCAAGCCTCAGAAGACTAGCAGTAATTTGGTGGAAAGATCTTGCAAGGGAGCTTCTCCACCAATTGAGGAATTTTTAACCTCAGATCTGTCCACCTCAAGTGAAGGTACAGGAAGGTTAAAAGGTTCCACAATGCAAGCGTCTAACAAGAGCTTAAGAGAAAACAAGGGTGAAATAGACTCTCAAGAAGAGTTCTCTCCATCTCAGACTACTTTAGAGTCAGGTTCTAGCTCCAGTTTGGATTCCTCCAAGCCTCAGAGAAACAGAGGTGAAGGATCTTCTTCTGGTTGCACGCCCAGATACAGCATGAGCCGACTCTACAGCCACTGCAAACCTCAAACACTGGCTAACCTTTCTTACACACCCGGCGGACGTCCGATGATCACCGACACGGACGAGCCCGTGGAGTATCTCTATACCGACACTGAAGAAGGCCATGAACTGATAGAAATTCATGTTCCTCCAACAACTAATACCTCGCTGAGCTCCAGCATCCTCACCTCCACCAGCGACGACACGGTGCTCTATGACTGGCGCTCTCTTCAGAACACAGCTGGAAGTCCACAGAAGGGAAAAGAGAACCAGCGCCCCAGCGCAGAGGACGCTCCTGAAACCCAAAGGCTGACGGACCGCGAGCTCAGACGCAGGCTGGTGGAGCTCGGAGAACGTCCCGGGCCCATTACTTCCCAAACTCGCCCATTGTACGTCCAGAAATTAAGATCGCTTCAGAATACAGCGGCCACCCAGCAGCCAGCTCAGGATGGTTCCTCTGCATTCACTGGTATGTAGCACTGCAACCCACTAACTTCAGCTGTTTTGAATGCTTTATTTAGATTTATTTTATTTGGTTTCTTAATAGGAACCGAACATCATCAACAGTACACACAAATAATCGATCAAATGTTTGGAATCAACAAATTAATAATTCCTGTTATTTTATTCAGTAGTGATAGCGTAGATTAAAATACTATAATCTAGATGCCTGTATATTTTAAATGTTTGTACTTTAAAAAGTAATTTGGGAATACGAAGAATTAAATGATAAAAATATATACTGTAATTATTTTTAGCCTGTAATTCCTTGATGCATCGTCTACTTTCAAATATGTGGCATTCTTGATATTAATTTCATGGAACTTCATTCTGAATGTTAATTGTATTAGAACTTATTTTCAATACTAATTTTATAGAACTTCCTTCTGGATTTTAATTTTATTAGAACTTCATTCTCATGCTAATTTTAGTAGAACTTCTTTCTCTATATTAATGTCATAGAATTTCCTTTGGGATGTTAATTTTATTAGAACTTTATTCTGAATGTTAATTGTATTAGAACTTATTCTCGATACTAATTTTATAGAACTTTCTTCTGGATGTTAGTTTTATTAGAACTTCATTCTCATGCTAATTTTAGTAGAACTTCATCCTCAATATTAATTTCAAAGAATTTCCTTTGTGATTTTAATTTTATTAGAACTTCATTCTGGATGTTAATTGTATTAGAACTCCCTTCTGGTTATAGTTTTATTAGAGCATCCTTCGGGATGTTCGTTTTATTGGAACTTCCTTCGGGATGTTCGTTTTATTGGAACTTCCTTCGGGATGTTCGTTTTATTGGAACTTCCTTTGGGATGTTCGTTTTATTGGAACTTCCTTCGGGATGTTCGTTTTATTGGAACTTCCTTTGGGATGTTCGTTTTATTGGAACTTCCTTCGGGATGTTCGTTTTATTGACATTTATTATTAGCTTACATCTTCCTACTGACTATTTGTAGTATTTGAAGTTGTAAATTGGTCTCATATTAGTGTAATGTCATAAATTTCTATTGGAATGTTTTTATTTTATTGAAGGCAGTGATTCCAAACATTTGAACAATGGTGTGTTTAGAGGTTTTCAGTTCTGAGGTTAAGATTATATTTCTAATATTTGAACTTTTTAAAAATGTTCTCGATTCTGTAGGTTCTTGTTCTACACAGACTGCTTTGGTTCATGTTCTCCAGCAGAACCGTTCTGGCACCTGCTGCTAAGCCTATAACAAAATAAACCTCGAACGTCACAGCCTCTACCATTTAGAAACTGTTCAGAAAAAAGCCCAGTCATTTCTGAGTGGGTGTGTCCAACAGCATAAGCCCCGCCCACTTTGATCTGATAGGCTGCACTCAGATGTTTAGTTGGGATCATCTACAGTGATTTCAATGAACAACATTTCAGCTCAGTACTGACAAACAACAAATCTGATATCACCGCACCCTCAGCAAACACGATTATGCGAATATGTCAAAGTTAATTTTAATAATGATAATTTGACGTGCGCATAAGGCAGATTCATAAAGATACTACGCTCATTTGATTCAGTTATGATTCTTAAGAAATGATTCACTGTATCATAAGAACACAAATTTTGCCACAATTTGGTTTTATTATTTTGGCAGAAGTCCAGATATTTAAAAATGGCATAGTTTTAACATTTTAAGCCATTTAAAAGCTTTTTTTTTTTTTTTTACATTTTATAAAGAACAACCAGATTGGTTGAAATGAGCACAGAGATTGCTGAAAAAAAGCTCTAATTATTGAATAATTATAAGCTTATTTTAGATTTTAAATCTGGCAGCTCTGGCTAAAATCTATTTAAAAATGTCATGTTTGTTTAAGTTTAAAATAATTTATTACTGAATGTAATATTCCAAAATCACTGCAGGTAATGAATCACTGTCTCCAGCACTGAGGCTGCTTCACTTTTGGAGACACTCATTAGTAATTACTGACTTCTCTGCAGGTTACAGTGCAGAGCTGAATAAAGTCCTCCATACGTTCGATCTGCCCGACTGCAAGGTGGACGAGTTTGCGCTGTGTGAGCAGTTTGACCAGCCGGATCAGAATAAGAGGTGGCGTGAGGGCATCATAAAGTCCAGCTTCAACTACCTGCTTCTGGATCCCAGGTGACGCTGTTTCTTTATTTAAACTGTCTAATTATTTTATTTTTTTCATTATATAATCTCAGTATTGTGCAGCAGTAAGTATGATGTCTTAGCTGGGCGAGTAATTTCATTTTCATTTCCGATTTTGGCCTAAAACCATTATGAAAACAAGATAATCAAGATAAAATGATTATTGCATTGCATTAAGTTTTTTGCAATGATGCTCTCGTTTTGTCTTGTGCAATAAATCCAGCACATCCCTTTCGTCTGGAAGAGCAAAATCATTTTGGTCTAATTTTTTTTTTTATGTTATTTTTTATATTTTTATGTTAGTTATTTTTATGTGTTTTGCCTTTTTGAGGAAGTTATGGGAGCGCATTACAACATAGTTGATCATATTTTTATTTCATTTATTTTAGCATTTTTATATTGTTGATTTTAAATATTAATTTTATTTGCTTTTTAAACATGTTTTAATTATACTTAAAATTCAAAGAATTCCACTGTAAAACAGAAAAAAAATAAAACAAAATAAAAGTTAAATAAATGCATGGTGTTTCCAAAGTCGGTGAGTAATCATGTTAAATATTGATGATCTCAATATTGACAAAAATAATCATGATTTTGATTTTTGCCGTAATCGAATATCTAGAGTGACGAAGAATCTTCCGTACCGAAGTCAGTCCATGACGCCTCAGGAGTGTTTCCAGACTTTCATCGGTGCGATCTTTTACGTTGGAAAAGGAAAGCGCTCCAGGCCGTACAGCCACCTTTACGAAGCCCTGGAATATTTCAGAGGAGACAAAACCTCCAAGGTTTGAAAGAAATTAATTCTTATTTTGTTTAATTATTTAAATTCTTTTCTTTGCTTTCATGAATATAAAATGACTTGGAGTTCAAATGCTGAACCTTATAGAGGGTTTTTAAATGAAACAGTAGAAGCCGTATCGCCCCCTACGCTTCCTGTAGTGTATTACAGTCTGTCAGAGCGACTGTGTGGATCATATGAACATTATAGAGCTATTTAAATGAAACAGTAGAAGCCGTATCGCCCCCTACGCTTCCTGTAGTGTATTACAGTCTGTCAGAGCGACTGTGTGGATCATATGAACATTATAGAGCTTTTTAAATGAAACAGTAGAAGCCGTATCGCCCCCTACGCTTCCTGTAGTGTATTACAGTCTGTCAGAGCGACTGTGTGGATCATATGAACATTATAGAGCTTTTTAAATGAAACAGTAGAAGCCGTATCGCCCCCTACGCTTCCTGTAGTGTATTACAGTCTGTCAGAGCGACTGTGTGGATCATATGAACATTATAGAGCTTTTTAAATGAAACAGTAGAAGCCGTATCGCCCCCTACGCTTCCTGTAGTGTAATGTACTGAATGTTGTTACGTGATAATAATCGACTAATTGTTGCCGTCCTCCTTCAGGTGTATGATGAAATGCACTTGTGAAGTCCTGGCTGGCTTTGCAGATGGTGGAACTAAAGCTGTGTTCCTCTCCTTTAGAAACTCTGCTCGAAGGTGCAGCACATCCTGCAGGTGTGGAATTGTGGTCAAGGTGTCATTTCCCTCCACTGCTTCCAGAATGTCATCCCAGTGGAGGCCTACACACGCGAGGCCTGCATGGTGGATGCGATCGGTACTGAGTCTCCTTCCAGCTCCTTCCCTACATGTGTACAAATATCTCAGCGCTGCTTTTTATCATATAAGCCTTAAATAAATGTGTTATGTATTTTATATATATATATTATATAATTATAACTATATATTATATTAGTAGCTTTATGAGTTTATTTATCACAGAGTTAAATAATATAAATATATGTGCGATCTGTGTTTAAATAAGACAATTGAGAACTGAGTCCTATTTGCCTGAAAATCATCAATTTAAAGCCAAGTTTAACAAAATATGTTGACGAAAAAATGATATCAGTGATATTTTAGTTTATCAGACATACAGTCTTAAAATATTCGGTCTGGTCATGTGTTTTTTTTCAAAGTAGAGTGACTTCTGCTTTTTTTCCTCACAGGCCTGAAGATGCTGACCAATCAGAAGCGAGGTGACTATTATGGCGTGGTGTCCACCTGGACTGCGAAGAGGAAGAGGGAGCTGGGGGTCCACCTGCTGTACCGAGCCATGCAGATATTCCTGGCCGAGGGGGAGAGACAACTGAGACCAGCCGACATCAGACTGGGCCAGTAACCTTCGGCCCAGTCTAGTGGTGATGGACTGAGGTGCCAGTTTATTGGAGACACTCTCATTGGCCATTTTACCGGAAACACCAGCAATACAGGTGCTTTCTGTGTGCTTACAGTTACAGACTGTAGTCCAGGACCCTCATGGACCCTCACAGAGCAGGTACTATTTGGGTGGTGGGTCATACTCAGCACTGCAGTAACACTGATGTGGTGGTGGTGGTGGTGTGTTAGTGTGTGTTGTGCTGGTCTGAGTGGATCAGACACAGCAGTGCTGCTGGAGTTTTTAAACACCTCAGTGTCGCTGCTGGACGGAGAATCGACCACCAACCAAAAATATCCAGCCGGCAGCGTCCTGTGGGCAGCGTCCTGTGACCACTGATGAAGGACTAGAGGATGACCAACACAAACTGTGCAGCAGCAGATGAGCTGTCGTCTCTGACTTTACATCTACAAGGTGGACCGACCAGGTAGGGGTATCTAATAGAGTGGACAGTGAGTGGACACAGTGTTTAAAAACTCCAGCAGCTCTGCTGTGTCTGATCCACTCAGACCAGCACAACACACACCAACACACCCACCACCACATCAGTGTTACTGCAGTGCTGAGAATGACCCACCACCCAAACAGTACCTGCTCTGTGAGGGTCCATGGGGGTCCTGACCACTGAAGAACAGGGTAACAGAGTATCAGAGAAACAGATGGACTACAGTCTGTAACTGTAGAACTACAGAGTGCAGCTCTATGTAAGTGGAGCTGATAAACTGGACAGTGAGTGTAGAAACGAGGAGGTGGTCAGAATGTTACGCCTGACCGGTGTGTATATAACAGCTACAGTCTGTGCTTGGATAAAGAACAGCTTCCTGTAGCATGACTGTCTAACTGCCTGATCATCAGGAGGATGTGAGTCCAAGTCCCGCCGGTGTCTGTGGGTGGGAGCCGGCAGTCGCTGAACGAATGTAAACAATAACGGCTCATGAGGAGGAGAACGCATCCACACTCACTGAGTGAAGCTCAGGTTAAACTGCATTTTGGGGACCCACCTGAAGTTGAAATGTAAGTGTGGAGAACTTTTGACTGAGACTTAAAAAGATGAGTTTTATTGTTTACAGTGTGTTTGTTGGGCGTTTAATAAAATGGCCAATACATGTGGGTACAGTACAGGTTTTTAGCAACCTGGCCGCTCAGTAAAGTAGCCCAACTGAACACTTTCCGTGTCTGTGCAGCTGAAGTTGCGTAAGCATTAACAGTGGAGGGAAAGTTGTGACACTGTGTATGTGCCTGTATCCCCCTGACACAGCAGGCCCTGTAAATATGTACATGTTATTAGAGCGCCTTTCTGCTGAATAGGGTTTTTAAACTAGCTCATTCCGGTTCGTAGGACATCACAACTCATTACGTCTCTGCCTTTTGTGGAATTTCACAGAAGCCAGTAGTTCCGCTTTCACTTCAGAAAGGATGACGCAAACACGTTTACTGTCAGTTAAAGCCACCTACTGCAGCCAGATGTTGTCAACATCAGACCTGAGTCGTGCTTTAAACCTCAAAGGGCCCTTAGCCCTTAGCCCCGCCCATTCACACTGAAGATGTAACTTGAATAATATATGATTTGAATGAGGCACAGTACAGGTCAGCCAATCAGAAGAGAGCTCATTTACATATATCAGTCTTAAAGGCACAGTAACAAAAGCAGCCTGTTTAGTTGTAAGGGATGAAGAGAGGTTGGAAAACTGTCATATTAAAAAATGAATTATGGCTGTTTCTTGTGCATAAAACAGATATTGGCCCTTTAAATGCTGCACTATTACCAGCATAATCTACACTTTTCATAATCATTCATAATCCGTCATTAGTCTGCTAGTTCGTAATCAGTGTTAGTGTTTGTGTTGTCTGTGCTGCTGTTCTGTAAAATACAACGCACAAAACGTAAAGGATCAAAATCCTGTCTTAGCTTTACTTCTGTGACCTGGTAGCTGAAAAAAGCAGATTTATCTTGCATGAAATATCGTTTAATGTCAGTGTTTCTCAGTCCTGCTTCTGTCCCGTCAGTCAGATTATAGGAAAGTTATTAGGGATTAAATCTCTGAGCCCTTTTAGAAAAAAAGCATCACTTATTTTTATAAAAGTGGAGTAAAATGTCAGTTTTTATTTCCTATCGTCATACATGCTTTATAATCTGTAGATTTTAGTTCTTTAAATTGTCCTTTTGTGTGAAATTCAAATGTAGAAAATCTCGTCTGTGTTTTTATGCCAGTACGATCGTGTATGTAGTGTCGTCTGTTTTCATTTGTTTAATATTCATAAATATTGGGAGATGAAGTGCGTCTGTGCAGTGTTGTCATTTCTCCTCCGCCGTCTCTTTGGCAGGTTTAGTGATGATAACGAATAGCTGAAATTACTGTAGTGCAGGAAATATTACATAAAAATAAATATGACATCTTGGCTTTTGTTATTATGGCTTCTCGGACTATCATAATTACTCACATGTGATGGTATTAAGTGATGAGATAGTATATCGTAATTATTGAGCTATTAAGTGTTACAGTTAAGATATTAAATAATTATGTAAATATATTGTAATACCGAGTCATAGTGAGATCATGTCATGTAATGAGATTATGTATGTATTTATGATAAGTGAGATTAAAAACATACTATCACTTATTTTACATATTGCTGTAGTAAAAGAATTTTAGGTTTTTAGTTTTCAGAGATTACGATATTTCTGTTTCTGCTGCTGCACAGCCGTGACGTATTGGTCCTTTCAGAATCTGGAAAAAAAGCTCAAAATCCGTGAAAAGTACAACCTGCTCACTTTTTCATCTTTCTGTTGTGAGCTCACGTTTATGCTGTGCTCCACACAATGTTATTTTATGATTCTGATATAAATGAAACTTTATTATTTGCTGTTTACTAAACCACGTCTTTCTGACAGCGACAGCAGGGATAATCACTCATCGTCCTGCGCCGGCCTCCACAGGTTAGAGCTGCATGAGGAAGATGGAAAGATGAAAGATCTGTATCATAGAACACGTCATACATAGTTATACAAACACTGAGTGTGTTTACGTTCACAATCCGATAACTGCAGAAAATCGGATTTTCTCAGTAATCCGATCAACACATTTTCATGCGCTTGAATAATCAGATAATGGGGAAACTCCAGGTCTAAATGAGTCAGACAGTAATCAGATAATGTGGAAACTCCAGGTCTACAGGAGTCGGACAGTAATCAGATAATGGGGAAACTCCAGGTCTACAGGAGTCAGACAGTAATCAGATAAACGGAGAAACTCCAGGTCTACAGGAGTCAGACAGTAATCAGATAATGGGGAAACTCCAGGTCTACAGGAGTCAGACAGTAATCAGATAATGGGGAAACTCCAGGTCTACAGGAGTCAGACAGTAATCAGATAATGGGGAAACTCCAGGTCTACAGGAGTCGGACAGTAATCAGATAACAGGGAAACTCCAGGTCTACAGGAGTCAGACAGTAATCAGATAACAGGGAAACTCCAGGTCTACAGGAGTCAGACAGTAATCAGATAATGGGGAAACTCCAGGTCTACAGGAGTCAGACAGTAATCAGATAATGGGGAAACTCCAGGTCTACAGGAGTCAGACAGTAATCAGATAACGGGGAAACTCCAGGTCTACAGGAGTCGGACAGTAATCAGATAACAGGGAAACTCCAGGTCTACAGGAGTCAGACAGTAATCAGATAATGGGGAAACTCCAGCTTTACAGGAGTCAGACAGTAATCAGATGATGGGGAAACTCCAGGTCTACAGGAGTCGGACAGTAATCAGATAATGGGGAAACTCCAGGTCTACAGGAGTCGGACAGTAATCAGATAATGGGGAAACTCCAGGTCTACATGAGTCAGACAGTAATCAGATTATGGGGAAACTCCAGGTCTACATGAGTCAGACAGTAATCAGATAATGGGGAAACTCCAGCTTTACAGGAGTCAGACAGTAATCAGATAACAGGGAAACTCCAGGTCTACATGAGTCAGACAGTAATCAGATAACAGGGAAACTCCAGGTCTACATGAGTCAGACAGTAATCAGATAAACAGAGAAACTCCAGGTCTACAGGAGTCACAGTAATCAGATAATGGGGAAACTCCAGGTCTACAGGAGTCAGACTGTATCAGATAACGGGGAACCTCCAGGTCTACAGGAGTCAGACAGTAATCAGATTATGGGGAAACTCCAGGTCTACATGAGTCAGACAGTAATCAGATAACGGGGAAACTCCAGGTCTACATGAGTCAGACAGTAATCAGATAACGGGGAAACTCCAGGTCTACAGGAGTCAGACAGTAATCAGATAATGGGGAAACTCCAGGTCTACAGGAGTCAGACAGTAATCAGATAATGGAGAAACTCCAGATCTACACGAGTCAGACAGTAATCGGATAACGGAGAAACTCCAGGTCTACAGGAGTCACAGTAATCAGATAATGGGGAAACTCCAGGTCTACAGGAGTCAGACAGTAATCAGATTATGGGGAAACTCCAGGTCTACATGAGTCAGACAGTAATCAGATAACGGGGAAACTCCAGGTCTACATGAGTCAGACAGTAATCAGATAACGGGGAAACTCCAGGTCTACATGAGTCAGACAGTAATCAGATAACGGGGAAACTCCAGGTCTACAGGAGTCAGACAGTAATCAGATAACGGGGAAACTCCAGGTCTACAGGAGTCAGACAGTAATCGGATAACGGGGAAACTCCAGGTCTACAGGAGTCAGACAGTAATCGGATAATGGGGAAACTCCAGGTCTACAGGAGTCAGACAGTAATCGGATAATGGGGAAACTCCAGGTCTACAGGAGTCAGACAGTAATCGGATAACGGGGAAACTCCAGGTCTACACGAGTCAGACAGTAATCGGATAACGGAGAAACTCCAGGTCTACAGGAGTCACAGTAATCAGATAACGGGGAAACTCCAGGTCTACAGGAGTCAGACAGTAATCAGATAATGGGGAAACTCCAGGTCTACAGGAGTCAGACAGTAATCAGATAATGGAGAAACTCCAGATCTACACGAGTCAGACAGTAATCGGATAACGGAGAAACTCCAGGTCTACAGGAGTCACAGTAATCAGATAATGGGGAAACTCCAGGTCTACAGGAGTCAGACAGTAATCAGATTATGGGGAAACTCCAGGTCTACATGAGTCAGACAGTAATCAGATAACGGGGAAACTCCAGGTCTACATGAGTCAGACAGTAATCAGATAACGGGGAAACTCCAGGTCTACATGAGTCAGACAGTAATCAGATAACGGGGAAACTCCAGGTCTACATGAGTCAGACAGTAATCAGATAACGGGGAAACTCCAGGTCTACAGGAGTCAGACAGTAATCAGATAACGGGGAAACTCCAGGTCTACAGGAGTCAGACAGTAATCAGATAACGGGGAAACTCCAGGTCTACAGGAGTCAGACAGTAATCGGATAATGGGGAAACTCCAGGTCTACAGGAGTCAGACAGTAATCGGATAATGGGGAAACTCCAGGTCTACAGGAGTCAGACAGTAATCGGATAACGGGGAAACTCCAGGTCTACACGAGTCAGACAGTAATCGGATAACGGAGAAACTCCAGGTCTACAGGAGTCACAGTAATCAGATAACGGGGAAACTCCAGGTCTACAGGAGTCAGACAGTAATCAGATAATGGGGAAACTCCAGGTCTACAGGAGTCAGACAGTAATCAGATAATGGAGAAACTCCAGATCTACACGAGTCAGACAGTAATCGGATAACGGAGAAACTCCAGGTCTACAGGAGTCACAGTAATCAGATAATGGGGAAACTCCAGGTCTACAGGAGTCAGACAGTAATCAGATTATGGGGAAACTCCAGGTCTACATGAGTCAGACAGTAATCAGATAACGGGGAAACTCCAGGTCTACATGAGTCAGACAGTAATCAGATAACGGGGAAACTCCAGGTCTACAGGAGTCAGACAGTAATCAGATAACGGGGAAACTCCAGGTCTACAGGAGTCAGACAGTAATCAGATAACGGGGAAACTCCAGGTCTACAGGAGTCAGACAGTAATCGGATAATGGGGAAACTCCAGGTCTACAGGAGTCAGACAGTAATCGGATAACGGGGAAACTCCAGGTCTACAGGAGTCAGACAGTAATCGGATAATGGGGAAACTCCAGGTCTACAGGAGTCAGACAGTAATCGGATAATGGGGAAACTCCAGGTCTACACGAGTCAGACAGTAATCGGATAATGGGGAAACTCCAGGTCTACACGAGTCAGACAGTAATCGGATAATGGGGAAACTCCAGGTCTACACGAGTCAGACAGTAATCGGATAATGGGGAAACTCCAGGTCTACACGAGTCAGACAGTAATCGGATAATGGGGAAACTCCAGGTCTACACGAGTCAGACAGTAATCAGATAATGGGGAAACTCCAGGTCTACAGGAGTCAGACAGTAATCAGATAGTGGGGAAACTCCAGGTCTACACGAGTCAGACAGTAATCGGATAATGGGGAAACTCCAGGTCTACAGGAGTCAGACAGTAATCAGATAGTGGGGAAACTCCAGGTCTACAGGAGTCAGACAGTAACAGACTGAGAAGTATGATAGAAATCAGAGTCAGAGTTCACAGCACTGAGAAATCTGATTACTGAGCTGAAATCCAGCCTCTTTATCAGATTCTTAATCAGATTTCTAGATTAGAGTGTGGTGTTTACATGACCATTTGAATAATCGAATAACTGCAGAAATCTGATTATGATCGGATTGTTGAGGTCATGTGAACACACTTCTGCAAAAACTGAATTCATGGATTTTCACTGTTTAGCCTACAGCAGTTCAGCCCCACCCATTCACCCTACAGCAACACAGAGGTCACTGATATACGCTCTCTGACCAAAAGTATGTGGACGCCACTCCTAATAACTGAGTTATCGGGTGTTTCAGCCACACCCATTATTAACAGGTGCATAAAATCAAGCACATAGCCATGCAACCTCCATAGACAAACACTGGCAGTAGAATGGGTCGTACACTCAGTGACAGTGAAGGTTCTTCAAGGGTTCTTTAGTGAAGACCATGGTTATATATAGAACCATGAACAAAGAACAATTTTCATGGTGAAATTATTCCTCAGCATGATGGAGATGCTGCTTTAAATATTGATTTAAAAGCACATTTTTTATGTGTTTTTGAAATCTTTTGGCCAAAGGTTGTTGAAACACCTGAAAGGTCTGAGTGGTGATGGATATAATCTGTGGACTTTTGGTTTATTCCCACAGTAGAGCTTCTGGGAGTTGCTTCTTCAGTTTTGCAGTTTTTTCAAAGAAAAACGACAGATGTCTTGGTCAGTTATTACAAACGGATAAAAACTTACTCATTTAAATTAAAAACATTTTGCAATGCTAGGTGTCCCCAAACTTTTGATGTGCAACACATTGATTATTACTCCTTTTTTTTTTTTTTTTTTTTTTAATTTAATTCCACAGATTCAGTCCAGCACTGATTGAACAGAACATCGGCACCTTTGCGCATTAACACATCTTCTCTATCCAGAAAGTTTACACTCTGAGAAGCGTTCTTGGCTGAGCGATGTCGCTGAAGAACCACGTTCGGTTCCCAAGGCCTGGATCTGTGGAGGGAAAACAAGTGCCGTGTCCAAAATAGTCCCCTAATCACTGTACCCTACACTGGAAAACCTCTCACTCTGTAGAACACTATGACCCCGTTTACAGCCGGTCACTTCATGTGTCTTGAGCATCAGGATTATATCGGGAGACTGAGGCACTAAAAAAAGCAACCGAGACGCAACAGATGCACATCCCATCCTTTAAACCCGGACTGAGCGTTTGAGCCATGTTGTAGAAACGTAAACACATCTGTCTCTCCAAGACACTTGAGTACACAACCCTCCCAGTACAATTAAAACTCCACCCAGCATAACTGAAACTCCTCCCAGTACAACTAAAACTCCACCCAGCATAACTGAAACTCCTCCCAGTACAATTAAAACTCCACCCAGCATAACTGAAACTCCTCTCAGTACAACTAAAACTCCACCCAGCATAACTGAAACTCCTCTCGGTACAACTGAAACTCCTCCCGGTACAATTAAAACTCCACCCAGCATAACTGAAACTCCTCCCAGTACAACTAAAACTCCACCCAGCATAACTGAAACTCCTCCCAGTACAATTAAAACTCCACCCAGCATAACTGAAACTCCTCTCAGTACAACTAAAACTCCACCCAGCATAACTGAAACTCCTCTCGGTACAACTGAAACTCCTCCCGGTACAATTAAAACTCCACCCAGCATAACTGAAACTCCTCCCAGTACAACTAAAACTCCACCCAGCATAACTGAAACTCCTCTCAGTACAACTAAAACTCCACCCAGCATAACTGAAACTCCTCCCGGTACAATTAAAACTCCACCCAGCATAACTGAAACTCCTCCCAGTACAATTAAAACTCCACCCAGCATAACTGAAACACCTCCCAGTACAACTAAATCTCCACCCAGCATAACTGAAACTCCTCCCAGTACAATTAAAACTCCACCCAGCATAACTGAAACTCCTCTCAGTACAACTAAAACTCCACCCAGCATAACTGAAACTCCTCTCGGTACAACTAAAACTCCACCCAGCATAACTGAAACTCCTCCCGGTACAATTAAAACTCCACCCAGCATAACTGAAACTCCTCCCAGTACAATTAAAACTCCACCCAGCATAACTGAAACACCTCCCAGTACAACTAAAACTCCACCCAGCATAACTGAAACTCCTCCCAGTACAATTAAAACTCCACCCAGCATAACTGAAACTCCTCCCAGTACAACTAAAACTCCACCCAGCATAACTGAAACTCCTCTCGGTACAACTAAAACTCCACCCAGCATAACTGAAACTCCTCTCGGTACAACTAAAACTCCACCCAGCATAACTGAAACTCCTCTCAGTACAACTAAAACTCCACCCAGCATAACTGAAACTCCTCCCAGTACAACTAAAACTCCACCCAGCATAACTGAAACTCCTCCCAGCATAACTGAAACTCCTCCCAGCATAACAAATTCCTCCCAGTAAAATTGAAACTCCTCCCCGCATAACAAACTCCTCCCAGCACAACTGAAACTCCACCCAGCATAACAAACTCCTCCCAGTCCAACTGAAACTCCTCTCTGTCTCCGTCTCCACTACAAAATGTGAGAACACTGAAATAGCGCTCAGTACAGTGAATAGGGCAGTTTCAGACACGACTAAGGACCGAGCAGATGTTTGATGTTTTTCACTGAGTTAATCTGCTCTGTAAACTGACCGAATAACACTTGTTAAAACTGTTAAAATGCCCACATAAAGCAGCCGTTACAGTGTGGTGGTCCTGTGACAGTTTACGACCGAAGTCTTACTCAAACGTTTGTTTGCTTCTTTAGTTTTAGCCCTGGAGCTACGAGGCTGCTAACAAGCAACGGAAGCTGATTAGCGTGGTGCTAACTGCATGACCACGTGATCACGCACTGCCCTCTGACAGTGTGGAGGCGCTCAGTGTCTCTGATGTGGTTTCTGACCCTGTAAGACTCACTGTCACCTATAAACCTGGACTGAAGTACGTTAGCATAGCTAAACACAGCAGCAGGCCTCCTGAATGTTGTCATGGTAACAGCAGGGAAAACTGTGCATGTTAGAGCGTGAATAGTTAGGACTGAGACCAGACCCAGCGTTCATTCATTCGTCACTATAAAAGAGTAAACTGTGCTGAAAGTATGGCTTCTTTCGTCTTGCAGAGTCTGTTTCATTTCTCTAAAGTTTTCTAATTTTCTTCTAAATCAAATTCAGTTCTCAGCTCTAAAAGCTTCTATAGATACTGCAAAGAATAGACTAAGCTCTACATGCACTGACTAACATTAGACGCAGTGTGTAAGATTTGGTGGCATCTAGTGGTGAGGTCGCAGATTGCACCCAGCTGAATCCCCCTCCCTCACCCCTCCCTTTCCAAGCGTGTAGTAGAACCTACGGCGGCTGCCAGGTTTTCTGCCATCGTCTGTCCTGGTTTTGTTTCTCTCCTGCATGTTTTCTCTTCTTTGATGGTGAGGAGTCACCCTCTCTCGCTTTTTCTTCTGCTAAATAATAAATCTGGTCCTCTGTTTGTCAGAATTTGGGTTCTCAAACTTCTCACAGCACAGAATGGTCAGCAGCACCGACAGCATCCACTGATTCTTCTTGTTTCTACGTCTTTCAGCCGGAGCTACAGCGCCACCTAATTCAAGCTGTCGCTTCAGCGTGAAAGGCGCCCTCTAGAGGCAGCGTTTGGTTTGTTCGCTCTGGGCTCCTGTAGAAACATAGTGGTGGCGGCCTCTGTTGGTAGAGGTGCCGCTCCCGATGTAGATATGAAGGCTCATTCTAAGATAACGAGAACCCAATGATTCATCCTTACAGCTGATTTTACACTAATGAAATGGATTTGTTAATATATCCCATTCCTGATAAGATTCCCCAGAATCTCACACACTGCACCTATAAACTAATCCAAAGTTCAGAAGACTATTGACACCTAGGTGGCGCTAGCTACTGTTAACGGCTCTCACTGAAGCGCCCTGCTAAACTAGTGAAGTAATTTACAGTATGTAATGTTACATTATTCATAACAAGAGTCCTCGTCGTTAATGCGGGTCCACAAAGATCGTTCATGATCAAATGCAACTGTTAAAAAGGTCTGGACGGTGGCAGGACTTGAAGGTTCTCGTGGTGGAAGAGCTGGAAGAACCGAGAGGTCATTATCCCAGGAGAAGTGTCTCATTTCAGCTGCACTGGACCACAGTATGAAACTAAAGTCGTCTATTATTTTTCCATGAATACTCATGTAGAGTCTTTCTATAAGGAGAAATTAAGAAAGAAGGGATTAAGGCTACAAATATGGAAGATGTAAAAGTTAAGATCAACAGGTTTTCAGCACAAAGGACAGGATTTCACAGTTCTGTGCAGATTCATTGATCTCCAAATAATCATTATTGGTCAAAAATTGGATTATGTGAGTTTTCTGTAGATCTCAGGATCTGCACAGTGGCAGTATTACTGAAAATGCACTGTGGTCAGTTACTTTTGACCAAGTTCTCCTGTTTGGAATGCATGTCTGTAACCCTTAGGAATGGTTTTAAACTCTGGATTTGTTTACAGTGCATGAATAACCAAAGACTAAGACAAGGTGGTCAGATTTTGCTGTTTTCCAGATGTGTATCAATGTGTTTGATTAGAGCATCGTCAGGGTATCCAGTGGGAAATGTCAGCTGGCAGAGCGGGCAGCTTCGGGAATCATTCTCCTCAGACTCCATCCACAACTGAAGGACAAAAAAAGAGCAGAAGAAGAAGAAATTAAGTGTAAGTTACTCATTTTCAGGAGATATTTGTGAAGAGATTAGATATAAGATAATCCGCTCGCCGGTAACTGAGTATCTGAGTAAATGTAATGAGTTTCTGTACTTTAGTATTTTTGGTGTATCTGTTCTGAAGTTTCTCCGTTCTGGGCGACTTTTTCCTTTCACTCCACTACATTTCAGAGTCTAATATCCGACTTTTTCCTCCTACATTCTGAGAAATCTGTCGTTCCTTTTGGTTTCTGTGTGTATAAAAACGTAACATGTCAAAACGAAAGAAGCGCAAAGCCAGAGCACCAATCAGGGCCCAGCGGTCACTTTGTTTAGAGCTGGTTTTGACCTGTTGGTCATACCGACCCAGTGCAGCACGCGGTTCAACGTCAGCGCAGCAGCGTAAAACTTTGGGAGAGTCTGTTCAACATAAATGATGAACCAACCTAACTTTGTGTAAATAGAGCACAATATAGAAATATGTCCACATATGCAGTCGAGACTGACGCGGCTTTTTTCTGAATTTCTACAAACACCATTTCATTTTATAGTAAATGAGTTTGGGCTGGTTTATGTTTATGAACAGACGCCTACAGATCAACATAGTAAAGGAGCTCATCTGTGATCCTGAGTTTAAAGCCAGTTTTTATTCAACTTAAACTTGGAACTAAGTTGTAAATAAATCTGAAACTGAAACTTTGCTTGTGTGTAAAAAGTGATTTCAGAGCCACTCGGTTCTCCCTGATGGAAACTGTTTACCTTCAGTGTTTTGTGCTTCTGATCGTTTTAATAGACGTCAGCGTCTAAACCGGAGTGTAAAAACTGATTAAATGCTCCAGAGAAAATGTGGCTCACTGAGAAAAGGAGACGGACACACCAAACAAAGAAGCTGATAGATGGACTGACCACCCCAGAGTCCAGACCTCAGCACCACTGAATGGGTTTGATTACTTCCTTAAATCATCAACCAGCTTCTCAGACTGAGCTTTAGAGGCCTGTCTGCAGATTCTGTGAGGAGCTGAAACTGAGGCTGCTGAGAAGAACGGAAGCTGGAATGAAGGAAAAGAGGGACTCACTGACAGCTGAGAGCAGATTTAGCTGTTGTGTGATGTTCTGTTAAATGTTTTCTACGTTTTTCTGATGCTGAAAAATGAATCATTTGTACGTAATGGCTGTTTTGACTGGAAATCAAATAAATGAAGGGTGGTCTCTGACTTTTGCACAGCTGTAGGTCACCTACGTGCAGAATAGCGTCGTGAACTGGTGAATGAACGTTAACAATGACTGATTATTTATGGATTATCCAGCCTTTCTTAGATAAATCATTCTGAAACATTTTCCAAACATCAAACTACACATTTCTTGATGGGCATTTAAAGCAACAACTGGGCACAGTGATCAAATTAGCCCGATTTTCCTCCCATAGATCAAATGTAGTCAATCAGACTTGTGACATCACAACCATGACAAAATCAAATCTCACTTTCCATATATAGTGGACTGAGTTTTCGGACCCTTTAACCGTTCACAGTCTGAGGAAAGCGTGTGATGATTTAGGCGTGCAGTTAGCCCCACGCTGTCTGTAATAAGGGGTATAAGCTTCTATTACTTGTTAGCTACTAAATTAGATTATTTCGCCAAACTCTCACTTTAATACTTTCACCACAATCTTCACTAGTAAAAATATCTACTTTGCCGCAAGATAGAACAATTAATCACTCACTTTGATTGACGGCCAGGACTGAGCATGCTCTGTGCTCAGCAGGGGGCAGGCCAGTGTGCTTGGACCGTCGGGGGCAGGAAACGGGGGGGGTGTGGGCACCACCCCCAGTGTCCTAGGTGGACTGTGGGCGGGGCTGTGGATGGGGCTATGGGCGGAGCTTGTACTCGGCCACTCCTCTTCCTCGTCGTCTGAAGACTGCGGCGGTGTGACAAGTGGGGCGGGGTCAGGCAGCTGCTCCTGAGCGTGCAGGTGACGCACATCTCGCACAGGTGAGGCACAGGTGATGCTCCGTGTCGCACTGTGGGCGGAGGCTGGGCGGGGCCCCATGGACAGCAACCCCTGCTGCCTCAGGTAGCCGTCGCCCGCCGGGCGGTGTTTGGGGAGAGTGGACGCTGGGTTGTGGAGGGTGCGAGGACAGCCCTGGTGGGCCGAGGAAGGGTCAGTGATTTCAGAGAAGCTCCGACGGCCCTGGAAACATGCCCGGAGACGGTGGGTGGACAGGCGGGGGGAGAATGAGGCCGGACCAGAAGGAGGGGAAAGGGGCGAGGATGGACAGCGGCGTTGAGGGGCTGGAGAGTGCCTCAGTACTGTGGACAAAACAGGACAACATTATGGTCATGCTAAAGCTTCAGCTCTGAAACTACTGCACTCATACAGGCAGTGTTACACTGACATGGCAAAGCCAAATGTGGACCTTTTGGACCTGTTAAATCTGGTCCAAATCGAATAATTTATTCATTTTCGTGGGATTACATCTTTCTAAACTTCATATTTTAAACAAAATAACCAACAATAGCAGCTTAGGCTAAACTCTGCGTGAACTCTTGGTGCATATTCATGATGGACCATCACAAACATTTAAAAACCTCATCTCCATTTCTCAATTTTTCACATAATGTGGAATCGCTAGCAGCCCTTTACACTGTGTCTAATGCTTATGATGAATGGAATAACAGAAATCGTCCAGAATGACTCAGAAAAAATACTTTCCCTATTAACTTACAATAAAATGTAAGGGTGTCTTATCCTTCTCCTGTAAAGTTACTCTTTTTGGAGATATGAGGTTTTGTTCCAACAGCAGTGAAATACTGGCTTACAGTCGAGGTGTTTTCAGTCTCTCAGACACGCTGGTGTTCTGCTGTAGCTACAAACAGCAGCTACTGATGTTTCTACCGTTTTTGTATCCTTGGTTATGAAAGCTGGTGAAGTGAAAATGCTGGAGTGACTCTCACTCTTAAACTTGGGTTTCAAGAGCTCAGGAACAATAATAACTCGAGTTTGTGTTGAACCTGTATAAGAGACAGCCGAGACAACCTGTACTGCAGACAGCCGAGTTTATTCTGCAGAAAAGGTTTTCTGTGTATTAAATTCAGAATCAGACGTAACATGCATGCAGGGTTGGGATAGCTAGTGAAAAATGAATACTTAGCTACTTTGTAGCTACTTTCCCAAAATGTTTACCGGCTATTATTTAGCTACTCTTCCAGAAAAAGTAGAGGCTACTTTTGAGCTACTTTTTGTAAATTAAGGCCACTTTTTAGCTACTTTCAAAGATTGTCAGAATGTTTGTGAATCTCCACCTGACACACCAAACAAGCCCAACTCACAGGGTGAATAAGACACTGCATTTAATCACTTGGTTGGTTGGTTAGTGTAGTGGATAACACCTCTGCCTTCTACGCTGGAGACTGGGGTTCAGTGCCCCGCCTGGGTAACAGCCCTACACTACACCAATAAGAGCCCTTGGGCAAGACTCTGCCTTCGCCTACCTGTGTAAATTGATCAAACTGTAAGTTGCTCTGGATAAGAGCGTCAGCCGTACATGTAATCATGTGCCAGAAAGAAACATGTTGAAGTTTCAAGGACTGTGAATGTCCCGTCTGTACAACACTTCAGCCTCAAAATCCTCATCAGTGACTCTGACTCTGTTTGGGGTGAATCAGGCCTGAATAATCCCTCCACTGCTGCAGAGCTGGATTTTAAATGACATAAAATAATCCTCCTTTCCTGTAAAATCGTTACAACACAGTTTTCACCATAAATGGTCTTAAACGCTGGAGCTAACACGTAACTGCTAAGATCAGCGCAGATGGCTGGTCACATAGCAACGCAGACAACAGTCTCGCCCAGCTATTAGCTACAAAACCGCAAAGAGAGCGATTTAAGACGAACATTGATGATTTGGAGACGAATGGACTTATTAGTGTTTATAATCAGTCCAGCTGGTTTCCTGATACATCTTCTCTTACATCTTAAATGTTGCAGCAGTACATTCTGGAGCCTCAGGCACCATTTAAGATGGAACAGGATAATTCGAACAATAAGCTGGTGAATGAGAAGAAACTGACTAAAGCCTCATAAGAAGTCAAACTTTGAGAGACATTTTACAAGAAACTTTTGCGGAAAAGTTTCCTGACTGAGATGTGAGAAAAGCGGCTACAGCTGACCTGAAGGTTAAGCAGAGGAAAGTAAGTCTGCGTTTGCGTTTATATCATTTTTAGCCTGCACCAGCACGTCAGCACACACTGAGACACACTTACAGCCTCGTTTTCCGGTTCAGATTTTGAGCGGATTGTCCGAAGTCTGTAGCGAAACTGTAGGGAAATTATCGCTATAGCTACACAACAATTTATAGGCGTTACAGCTACTAATAAAACTGTAGCAGCTACAGCTACAAAAAGTAGGACGCTACTGAGCTACTTCCCCCATTCCTGCATGCATGTTCTGTTCCACACTGTAATTGTGAGCACTTGAGAAGGTTGGACGGGGTTTACCGGGGCTTTTCTGCTCTGGTGGGTTTCTTTTCTGTCTCAGTATCCCGCTCTGTTCTGAGGTCAGGCTGCGGATTCGGCCCAGTTCCTCTGTCAGCTCCGTGTAGGCCAGAGCCAGATTCACCCTGCAGGACAGAAAACAGGACTTTATTTATAAAGCATTTTGAAAAGAAAAAAAAAAACGGTCTAATTCGGTCTAATGAACTAATTCTGCTATAACAGTAACTGTATAGTAAAATGTATTGATCAGGGATGCGTGATATTGGTCCCGAAGATGATAAGAAACATATTAGACAGATGCTCATGCTTGATTTTTCAGTCTGATGTGTGCTGATACGTTTAACGCTTTGGGGCAGTCATGGGCTGGAGGTTGGGGAACTGGCCCTGTGACCGGAAGGTCGCCGGTTCGATCCCGACCTTCCGGTCGCACCGACAGTCCATGACTGAGGTGTCCTTGAGCAAGACACCTAACCCCCAGTTGCCCCCCGGGTGCTGTGGACAGGGCTGCCCAACGTGAGCCTCCAGTTATGCTGTGAGTAGCTAGTCCCTAGTATGTAACTGAATCACTACTGTCAGATCAGGTCAGTAAGGCTTTAGTGGTCACTCACTGTTCATCTCCTGCTTTCTTGATCCACTCCACATTGCAGCGGTCACAGGGAGTGTCCAGCTCCTGCAGTACAGCAGAGGATTAATAACTACTACAGAAAAAGGAGAATAACTTCCTGTAGAGGAGGATTACAGTCCAGTTCTTTTCTGCCTGTCCATATTTTGACTGAGTTATTCTGGATGCTATGATTTGAATCACCAACAGAACTAAAGTATGGGCTGTAATGGGCTTCCCATTAGAGACTATTCATTTTAGAGAAACTTGAAAGTGGTGGTGATGGGAACCAGGCGTCGCCATGACTACAACACAGATATAGACACTTTATTTACCATCCAGAACCTCCAGAGAACCTACACGAGTCTTCTGAGCTCATATGGAATGTTGATGATGGAAAACAGTGGAAAAGCTGGAATAATGAGTTTTCTTTGGGGACTATTTTGCCGCACAGCGCCCTGCATGTCTCCCTCCACCGTGAATGGAGTTGAAGTTCTCTAAACTCTCATAAAACAGCGTCTCAGTCATCAGGCAGTGAATTCAGAACCAGTTCATGTAGGAACTTTCTGTGAGGAGCTTTTAGAGGGGGACGTCTGGTTCCTATCACCACCACTGTGGACAGTTCTGACTCAGTAAGTTTATCTAGAACAGAGTGTTTCACACCAAACCGCTCAGAACCGCTCTGTTTACATCTTAACCATTTAATTATGCAGGAATTTTGAGAAATAGGTGGTCTTCCCCTTTAAAGGCACAGTGAAAAAAACAGCCAGATTAATTGGAAGGGCTAAAACGAGATTGGAAAATGGAAATGTTTTTTTATTAAATAAAACCACCCAAATACACAAAAAGAATCACAGAGAAAGAAAAACAAACACATTAAAAGCGCATCGAATACAGACCCTTTAAACAGTTCACTGGTGCATAATGGGTAAATTAGTCAAGAGAAAGCAGTTTAAAATAGGTGGGTATTAATGCATCAGTTACTGATCCATTTAATTAGTTCTGTATGTGTATGCAGTGTGAATAAGTGTGAGCACCTCTCTTTGTTTCTCCTGTAAGTGTCTGATCTCGTCCTGTAAATGCTGAAGCTTCGCCCTTAGCTCCACCTCCCTCTGCCACGCCCCCTGTGCCTCCTGCCATGCCCCCTCTAGCTCCGCCTCCAGACGCTGCACCTTCAGGTCAGTGAGAGCATCCAGACTACGGGAACTATACAGGGTTGGACCGGGACAGTCCAATGCTGGAAGCCAGAGATAGTGGAGTAAACAGAATTTAGAATCTGAATCATTCTCTGAATCTGGATCCCAGTCTGAATCATAATTTAAGTCTCAATCTGAATCACAATCCAAATCACATCCTGAATCACAATTTGAATCTCAATTTAAATCACAGACTCAATCACAATCTGAATCTCAGTCTGAATATCAATCTGAATAGCAATCTACAATCACAATCTGAATCGCAATCTGAATCACAATCTGAATAGCAATCTACAATCGCAATCTGAATCACAATCTGAATCACAATATAAATCACAATCTGAATCATAATCTGAATCACAATCTGAATTTAACCCAAAGTCTGAATCACTATCTATATCTCAAAGTAAACTGCAATCTAAATCAAATGAATCTGAATGAATATGAATCTGAATCACAATGAGTCATAAACTGAATCTCAGTCTGATTTTCAATCTAAATCACAATCTTAATCTAAACCACAATTTGAATCTCAATCAAAGTCTGAAGCAGAATATGAATTACAATCTAAATCACAATCTGAATCACAATCTGTATCTCAATCTAAATCACAGACTAAATCACAATCTGAATCTCAGTCCGAATCTCAATCTGAATAGCAATCTAAATTACAATCTCAATCTGAATTTACCCAAAGTCTGAATCACTATCTGTATCTCAATCTAAACTGCAATCTAAATCAAAATCTGAATCCCAAATTGAATCACAATCTGTATCTCAATCTGATATGCAAACTAAATCACAATCTGAATCACAGTCCCAATGAAAATCTTAATCTGAACCCCAATCTGAATCCCAAACAAAATCTGAAGCAGAATCTGAATTACAATCTGAATTCGATTTTTTCCTCCGACTAGCTGCAGTCCATCAAAATATACATTCTGATAAGAGGATTTCCTGAGGAGAATTTGACATTATTTTCTTGTTTTCCTTCCTTTCATATATTATGATTGACTGTACAAAATAAAAACAGATGTGTTTTTAGAAAAACAGAATTTATTGAACATTGTCTTTTTTATATATTTTTATAGTCTTCATAGGTTTTACTCCTTCTCTTCTAACACGGTTTTTGTGAACCTTTCTCTGTGAAGTATTTTGAACTACATTTCATAATTTCATTACAAAGTACTGTAAGGGTCCCCTGTATGACGATGTTATCATACATGTTATCATAATATATGATGGAGGACATGAAAATGCAGATTTCATGACAAAGCCAGCATAATCAGTCCTGCTTATCTGGACTCAGTCCAGTGACTGAAATTTAAATAAAAATAATTATATTCATAGTTTTTGACAGAGTTTGGACAGTGCAAAAAAGAGGTGAAGAAGAGGGGGCAGGCAGGATGGAGTGGGTGGAGACGGATGTCAGGGCTGATGTGTGACAGAAGGATAGCAGCAAGAGTGAAAGGGAAGGTTTACAAGACAGTAGTGGTCCTGCTATGATGTTTGGTTTGGAGACTGTGGCTCTGTCTAAAAGACAGGAGGCTGAGCTGGAGGTGGCGGAGATGAAGATGCTGAGATTTTCGTTGGGAGTGACAAGGATGGACAAGATTAGAAATGAGCAGATCAGAGGGACAGTGAAGGTGGAGCAGTTTGGAGATAAAGCCAGAGAGGCCAGGTTGAGATGGTTTGGACATGTGTTGAGGAGGAATAGTGGATATATTGGGCAAAGAATGTTGGAGATGGAGCTGCTGGGTAGAAGGAGAAGAGGTAGACCTCAGAGAAGGTTTATGGATGTAGTGAAGGTGGACATGGAGATGGTTGGTGTGAAAGTAGAGGAGGCAGTGGATAGGGCAAGATGGAGGCAGATGATCCGCTGTGGCGACCCCTAAAGGGAGCAGCCGAAAGAAGAAGAAGAAGAATATATTCATAGTTTTTGACAGTATTATGTCAGTGTGGCGCTGCTGCTGCACTGTGCAAACACATTGCTATACATACACTTCTGCACATTTTACTGCACAGTTACTGTTTATTTACTGTTTATTAACATTTTAACATAGTTACATATATATATATATATATATATATATATATATATATATATATATATATATATATACACACTTTTTATATAATATATAAATAGTAGTTGTAACAAAAAATTGCAGAAAATTGCCATATTTAAGTGGCTCCATAGAATATGTGCAAACTTATTTACACTTGGAAAAACAACAAAACATGAATTTTGACTTTGACTGTATTAATAAAACCACTAATATTACAAAATGCTACATAAATAAAGCTATTAATTTTATGCCATGCTACCTGAGTAAAGGTATTTTTATACAATCCATCCATCCATCCATTTTCTAAGCCGTCAGGGTCGCAGGGGGATGCTGGAGCCTATCCCAGCAGTCTTCGGGCGGAAGGCAGGACACACCCTGGACAGGTCGCCAGTCCATCGCAGGGCAGACAGACAGACAGACACAGACAGCCACTCACACCTAGGGGCAATTTAGCATGTCCAATCGGCCTGACTGCATGTCTTTGGACTGTGGGAGGAAACCGGAGAACCCGGAGGAAACCCACGCAGACACGGGGAGAGCATACAGACTCCACAGAGAGAGGACACCGGTCACCCGGCCGGGGAATCGAACCCAGGCCCTCCTCGCTGTGAGGCTACCCACCACGCCACCGTGCCGCCTTTATACAAGCCAACACTTTTAAAACCTTTATTTTTTAAGGGTTCTATATAAAGCTATTTTTATCTTTAAAAGGTTCTTTACATGGTGAAAAATCTTCACATTGATGGAGAATGTGCTGTATATGGTCCTATATAGCACCAAAAAGGGTTCTTCTGTATTACAATATTAATCGTGTAACAACAGCAGAACCCTATACACATATAGCAGAACCATTAATCTGAAGAACCATTTCACCATGCAAAGAACCATTTAAGCGTGCAAGTGGTTCTTTGAGTGTTCATGGTTCTATGCAGAAACACTTCACTAAAGAACCCCTGAAGAACCATCTATTTTAAGAGCGTGAGTAAAGGTACTATCTTTAAACACGGCTACGTGAGTGAAGTGATATCGCGCTGATGAAAGTGTGGGTGTAGTTTTACCGCCGGGAACATCCAGGCTGTTGTGCAGGTGGAGGAGGTGCGGGTCTTTGCTGCGCAGGTGCGGGTGAGGATGTGGGTGTGGGCGTGTAGTTTCTCTCCCGCTGCTCAGTCTGGAGCTTTTCTTCTGCTGCAGCGTTTCTCTCTGTCTCAGAGCCGACTCCAACTCACGGATCCTCTCCACATGCTGCTCCGCCAGAGTGGTCTACACCCAAACACACACAGAGACCTCATCAGCTCAGACACACACAGAGACCCTCATCAGCTCAGACACACACAGAGACCCTCACCAGCTCAGACACACACAGAGACCCTCATCAGCTCAGACACACACAGAGAGACCCTCACCAGCTCAGACACACACAGAGACCCTCACCAGCTCAGACACACAGAGACCCTCATCAGCTCAGACACACACAGAGACCCTCATCAGCTCAGACACACACAGAGACCCTCACCAGCTCAGACACACACAGAGATCCTCATCAGCTCAGATACACACAGAGACCCTCACCAGCTCAGACACACACAGAGACCCTCATCAGCTCAGACACACACACAGAGACCCTCATCAGCTCAGACACACACAGAGACCCTCATCAGCTCAGACACACACAGAGACCCTCACCAGCTCAAACACACACAGAGACCCTCATCAGGTCAGACACACACAGAGACCCTCACCAGCTCAAACACACACAGAGACCCACACCAGCTCAAACACACACAGAGATCCTCGTCAGCTCAGACACACACAGAGACCCTCATCAGCTCAGACACACACAGAGACCCTCATCAGCTCAGACACACACAGAGACCCTCACCAGCTCAAACACACACAGAGATCCTCATCAGCTCAGACACACACACAGAGACCCTCACCAGCTCAGACACACACAGAGACCCTCACCAGCTCAAACACACACAGAGACCCTCATCAGCTCAGACACACACAGAGACGCTCACCAGCTCAAACACACACAGAGACCCTCACCAGCTCAAACACACACAGAGAGACCCTCATCAGCTCAGACACACACAGAGACCCTCATCAGCTCAGACACACACAGAGAGACCCTCACCAGCTCAGACACACACAGAGACCCCCATCAGCTCAGACACACACACAGAGACCCTCACCAGCTCACACACACAGAGACCCTCATCAGCTCAGACACACACAGAGATCCTCATCAGCTCAGACACACACAGAGAGACCCTCACCAGCTCAGACACACACAGAGACCCTCACCAGCTCAAACACACACAGAGACCCTCACCAGCTCAAACACAAACAGAGACCCTCACCAGCTCAAACACACACAGAGACCCTCATCAGCCGTCTCTGCCGTCTTACTCGTTTAAAAAGAATACAGATTTGGGAATTTTGTGGGCCAGTGGTTTAAATTCACTGTCACCTCCCACCAAACGACCCATGCCTACATAATTAAAACATCCCCAGAACATCAAAGAGCTCCTCCAGCTTGAACCACACCTGCACACAGTCCTCACTGAGGCTTCCTGAGAACCAGAATGAACACACAGGCTGAAACCAGATTCATCTGAGCAGATAACACGGTTCCAGTCACGAACAGTCTTTGTGTCTCTTCGTCCACTATAACCGGCAACTTTGTGAGCAGAAGTGACCAGAGGCCTCTTGCGAGCCGCTCTGCTTTATATGTTCATGGTATGTGGTTCTTTCAGAAATTGGTTGTGAAGAACCTGCGTTGACTTCTAGAAGTAATTCTTGCCTGGAAGCGAAGCGATTTTTATTCAGAAACCGTGAAACACGCCGGCGGTCCCTGTCCACCAGTTTCATCTTTTGGCCACAATTGGCCACAATGATGGGAATTTCCTGTAGACTGGGATTTCTGCCACTGCTGTTCGACCCGCATTACCAAACACTTCGATACACCTGCAGATTCAGCTACTTCCTTCACACTGTGGCCTTCGGCCCAAATGCGATCACTCCATTTCGCCAATCATTAATCGTCTGCATTACGACCCATTTCCCACATCGAACGAGACGTTCACCGCACTGTACCACCTTTTCTCAATCTATGAATCCCCTCACACACCCCACAGAGATTTATAGCCCCATCATCCTCGTGCAGCACCATCTGCAGGAGCCTGAAGCTACTACTACATTAAACATGCAAGGTGGCTCATTTTTTGTCTGGGGAGCTTTTTATGCTTTATTACATACTGTATAAAGTAATAATATTATTACACACATGACACTGCATGACAGTATAGTATAGTATATCATAACAGTATCACAGTGCAATATAGTATAGTATAATAGCATAGTAAAGTAATTTTAATAGCTAAACATTATGGTATAATATGCACAGGAGCAGTCACACTTAACTATAAACACTAAATATCCACCCATGAATAAATGACAAGACTGAACTGTCCACTGCTGTTTCTCACCATGTTGTCCAGCTCCTTCTGCACGTTACTTTTCTCCAAATGGATCTTCTCGTATGCTTTGATCACCTCCTCCAGACGCTCCTCATGAGCTTTGCTCTTCTGCAGCTGCAGGAGATAAAATTTTAAAACAGTCACAGAGTGTAGTACAAAAGAGGCGCTGTGTGTGCTGGTGCTGTGTGTGCTGGTGCTGTGTGTACCTGTTCTGTGTGTACCTGTGCTGTGTGTACCTGTGCTGTGTGTACATGTTCTGTGTGTACCAGCGCTGTGTGTACCTGTGCTGTGTGTACCGGCGCTGTGTGTACCTGTGCTGTGTGTACATGTTCTGTGTGTACCAGCGCTGTGTGTACCTGTTCTGTGTGTACCTGTGCTGTGTGTACCGGCGCTGTGTGTACCTGTGCTGTGTGTACATGTTCTGTGTGTACCAGCGCTGTGTGTACCTGTGCTGTGTGTACCGGCGCTGTGTGTACCTGTGCTGTGTGTACATGTTCTGTGTGTACCAGCGCTGTGTGTACCTGTTCTGTGTGTACCTGTGCTGTGTGTACCGGCGCTGTGTGTACCTGTGCTGTGTGTACATGTTCTGTGTGTACCAGCGCTGTGTGTATCTGTGCTGTGTGTACCGGCGCTGTGTGTACCTGTGCTGTGTGTACATGTTCTGTGTGTACCGGCGCTGTGTGTACCTGTGCTGTGTGTACCGGCGCTGTGTGTACCTGCGCTGTGTGTACCTGTTCTGTGTGTACATGTTCTGTGTGTACCGGCACTGTGTGTACCTGCGCTGTGTGTACCTGCGCTGTGTGTGCCAGTGCTGTGTGTACCTGTGCTGTGTGTGTCGGCGCTGTGTGTACCTGTTCTGTGTGTGCCGGCGCTGTGTGTACCGGCGTTGTGTGTACCTGTTCTGTGTGTGCCGGCGCTGTGTGTGCCGGCGTTGTGTGTACCTGTGCTGTGTGTACCGGCGTTGTGTGTACCTGCGCTGTGTGTGCCGGCGCTGTGTGTACCTGCGCTGTGTGTACCTGCGCTGTGTGTACCTGTTCTGTGTGTGCCGGCGTTGTGTGTACCTGTGCTGTGTGTACCGGCGTTGTGTGTACCTGCGCTGTGTGTGTCGGCGCTGTGTGTGCCGGCGCTGTGTGTACCTGTGCTGTGTGTACCGGCGTTGTGTGTACCTGTTCTGTGTGTGCCGGCGCTGTGTGTACCGGCGTTGTGTGTACCTGTTCTGTGTGTGCCGGCGCTGTGTGTGCCGGCGCTGTGTGTACCTGCGCTGTGTGTGCCGGCGCTGTGTGTACCTCCTGTGTGAGTGAGCTGATTGTCTGCTGCAGGCTGCTGCTGCTTTCTGTCTGGATCGGTTTGGTCTCTTTGGGTTCACATGAGCAGCACCCGCTCCGCTCCTCCGCAAACTCACTGATCACAGGGAACTGAGAGAAACACATCAACACTGAAAAGAGCAGAAACGGTGCTGCAAAAGTTTCACAGACCTGTAATATTTTAGTCTACAGTTCATCAGTCTACAGTTGTAGGCTGAAGTCTGAAGACTTTCCAAATGAAAGTAAGACAACACGTCCTCTATTATTATTACTATTATTAGTATTATTATCGGAAGGTCGCTGGTTCCAACCCACTGAGCCGACAGTATGTGTCTGAAGTGCCCTTGAGCAAGGCACCTAACACCAAAGTGCTCCCCTAGTGTGTGTGTGTGCTCATTAGTGTGTATGTGGTGTTTCACTTCACGGATGTGTTAAATGCAGAGGTGAAGTTTCCCCGTTGTGGGACTAATAAGGGCCATTTAATCTTAATCTTAATAGCGGAGCTATTTGTTGCTCAGTTAGTGTCAGTCAGTGTGCAGCTTTCGTCCTGCGTCAGAGGAATGGCTGAATGGTTCCTCTCTAACGCAGCTCTCCGTTTCATCAGGCTGAGCCGTTTTATAGCACTGAAGATGGGTGACCGGGAGCTCCCGAGTGGCTCAAACGTCTAAGCGTTGGCCGTCTCATCAGCAGATCGCGAGTTCGATCCCTGGTGATGCTGCAGCCGTCCGTAGCCGGGAGTCCCAGAGAGCACAGTTGCCCTCGCTCACTCTGGGTGGATAGGATGGTCCCCCCTTCTCCCCCCATCACTGAACACGATACTAGTCAGCGCAGGCTGCTGGAGCCTATCCCAGCAGTCATTGGGCAGAAGGCAGGATACACCCTGGACAGGTCACCAGTCCATTGCAGGGCAGACAGACACAAACAGTCTGACTGCATGTCTTTGGACTGTGGGAGGAAACCCACGCAGACACGGGGAGAACATGCAAACTCCACACAGAGAGGACCCCAGTCACCCGGCTGGGGAATCGAACCCAGGCCCTCCTCACTGTGAGGCGACAGCGCTACCCACCGCACCACCATGCCGCCCAAAAAAATAAAAAAGATGACAGTGTATGGTTTGGGAAGCAAATTTAGGCATTAAATATGAACACTGAGCCGGGTAAAAATGGAAAAATCTTAAGATTTAAGGATATATTGCAAACATGTGACAGGCTGTATGAACCTATGTACTTCGAGACCCCTGGTCTACAGGGAACAAACGTAAACATGGCATTTTTCTCCACTGCACAATTTCTATTTATTTGCGGCAGGCAACAGGCCACATTTTATGTTTTATTTGTTAAATTCAGCAAACAACAGTAACTGTGCATTAAACTGAAAATACATGTTCTCTGCGGAGGATTCAGGAATTCAATAATTGAAAAAAAATTCGCTGAGTAAAAAATAAAGCATTATTCCACACGTGCCCAAACTTTTGATTGTGCGCTGCTTTTAACAACTGCCAGCACATATTCCCCCTAATCCAGCGGGAAAAGGCTGTGAGCTTTACGGATGCAGAAAGCTGTCTCACTTTAATCTCGTAGTTCTTCAGCTTCCTCTTGATGCTGCTGTTCTCTCGCTCCAGACTGGCCAGCCGCAGTTTGATGTCGTGGTACGCAGCGGCCAGAGCGAAGTGCGACGCCGGATGCATGTCTGCAGAAAGAGGGCAGGAGGGCCATCCGTTCCCACAGCCGTCCTCCCTCAGCTCCTCTCTGAAAGCTGCCCTGAGGCCCAGCTCCCCCCGCAGGATCGACTCCATCACTCAGGACTCGGGATGCTGATACAAGACACAATCACGGTCCTAAATGTGTTAGTACCATATTCCTCTACAGTACATGAGAGTAATGTATTCAGAATATATTTAAATGCATATTGAAAAGGCAAACGGGAAAACTCTGTTTTTACTCTGCTGCTGTAACTGGTGTTTAATTCACGCTGTTCTTCGTGTTTACTGGTGGCAGTTTTCTTCATTCTTCTGTTACAGAATTTCATGTAAAACTTATTTTAAAATTCTGAAAATTATTTTGGCTCTCATCGTCTGCCTCAGTCCACTTCTGCTCCCATAATCCCACTGCTGCTCCCATAATCCCACTGCTGCTCCCATAGTCTCACTGCTGCTCCCATAATCCCACTGCTGCTCCCATAGTCTCACTGCTGCTCCCATAATCCCACTGCTGCTCCCATAATCCCACTGCTGCTCCCATAGTCTCACTGCTGCTCCCATAGTCTCACTGCTACTCCCATAATCCCACTGCTTCTCCCATAGTCTCACTGCTGCTCCCATAGTCTCACTGCTACTCCCATAATCCCACTGCTGCTCCCATAATCCCACTGCTGCTCCCATAGTCTCACTGCTGCTCCCATAATCCCACTGCTGCTCCCATAGTCTCACTGCTGCTCCCATAATCTCATTTCTGATCCCATAGTCTCACTGCTGCTCCCATAATCCCACTGCTGCTCCCATAGTCTCACTGCTGCTCCCATTGTCTCACTGCTGCTCCCATAGTCTCATCGATGCTCCCATAATCCCATTTCTGCTCCCATAGTCTCACTGCTACTCCCATAATCCCACTGCTGCTCCCATAATCCCACTGCTGCTCCCATAATCCCATTGCTACTCCCATACTCTCACTGCTTCTCCCATAGTCTCTCTGCTGCTCCCATAGTCTCATTGCTGCTCCCATAGTCTCATTGCTGCTCCCATAGTCTCACTGCTGCTCCCATAATCCCACTGCTGCTCCCATAATCCCACTGCTGCTCCCATAATCCCATTGCTACTCCCATAATCCCATTGCTACTCCCATAGTCTCACTGCTACTCCCATAGTCTCACTGCTGCTCCCATAGTCTCATTGCTGCTCCCATAGTCTCATTGCTGCTCCCATAGTCTCACTGCTGCTCCCATAATCCCACTGCTGCTCCCATAATCCCATTGCTACTCCCATAATCCCATTGCTACTCCCATAGTCTCACTGCTGCTCCCATAGTCTCATTGCTGCTCCCATAGTCTCATTGCTGCTCCCATAGTCTCACTGCTGCTCCCATAATCCCACTGCTGCTCCCATAATCCCACTGCTGCTCCCATAATCCCATTGCTACTCCCATAGTCTCACTGCTACTCCCATAGTCTCATTGCTGCTCCCATAATCCCACTGCTGCTCCCATAATCCCACTGCTGCTCCCATAATCCCACTGCTGCTCCCATAATCCCACTGCCATCTCATGTACTAAGCAAACAATTTGTCATATCCCAATAACAAAATGTAGCAACGTTGACTGATGTGAGCAGCTGTGTGACTTTCAGTTAGTAACATATGTAATTTGCCCCAGAGTGCAGGAACAAGTCTAATACAACGGCAAAAAGTCTCCATGACGACTTCAGTCCGGACTGAGTTTCACACAGTATCTATTCCAGAATATCAGCTCCTCCCTCCATAATCTCATAAATTAAGACCAGATTTGCTTCTGCAATACGATATTTTTGTTATTTAAATCTTTTTTAGTGGGGTATTTAGTTTATTTCCATATAGCAACACTGGAACTGTACTATGCACAGACTTATATTGATTCATCCTTATAGTCAGTATTTCCAATATTGGAAATGAATGCCATTTCAATTGGTATTTGGAATGTACGGTAATAACAACATCATAAGAATTCCTGGTCATGTGACGTCATAAAAATCTTGTCCTTTTAAAGTAAAAGGCCCCTTTTCCACAATTAAATAAGAAAACACAGATTTCATATTCCTGCTTTTTTATTAAAATTGAGATACAGTAGCTGTTGCCACAGAGGGTTAATTTGACCTGTCAGATCTTAATCTAGGATTAAAGAACATATCATATGAAATTTCCATCGGTTTTTCCAAAGGTTTCCCCTAAAAACATGCAGAGGTAGTGTTCCTCATTTCCATATGTGCTCTACAGTCAGTATAACGATGATTTCATGCTCTACATTTGCACTGCTGGCAAAGAAGCCAGGCACGTGATCAGACACGGGGGGCTAAAAAGTGTGGGCACGCCGTTAATCATACGCTAATGAAAGAGCGCTTTAAAGGGCTCATATAATGGAAAACCATAACATCCTCACTCTTTCTGAAGAGTTCGCTGCTGAGGTTTCAAAACATGCCGTTCACTCCGCAGCCTGTTGAGTCCATATATGGAACCTGAGCTGCAAAAAAACAGCCTGTTTCATTTTTCATTTTTTTGTGATGTCACAAAAAACAGCATATTTTCATATATTAGCCAGCCTAAAGTATCTTAGCGCCGCCCACTCTCACTGACATTATAAGTGTTTTTTTTTTTCTGGCCTGCTTTTTGAAAGAGGTTCAGCCAATCAGAACACAGCACATTTGCATCTTCCAGGCTTAAATGCCCTTTGATGTCAAAGTTAATTGTGGCACAAAAACAAAACAAAAAACTAAAAAGCAGATCTCACGAGGAAACAAATAATAAAATATAAGAAAAATGTAGGATATGGGCCCTTTAATTGGTCTCACTGTTCTCCAAGCCTGTAAAGGTCCATATGTTAACGTCCCATGGCTAATCCATATATTCATGTCCTCCATCATCATACAGTCAGCTCCGCTCTGCCCTGCAGCGCTCTGTGGCCTAAAAGGCTCCACAGTACGACAGAAACAGGACTCGCCCTCGTCCACCTACGTTATCATTCAAATCAAGTGTAATAACACTAATATGTCACGTCCTATGACTACCAGGCAGCTACATCACAGGAAAGCAGGTCAGTCCTGTGGATTTTAACTATATTCTGAGTGGGTATCAGTGACTTTATTCCAGAGACTGACATATACGCATCATTTCAACACAATAAAAACACTGTTTATGTTTGCTGGCTCACTTATGAAGACAGAAATCCAGTTTTTGTAAATTGTGCACACTTTCCGTCCAAATATATTCCAACATTATATATAAATATTAAATATATCTCAACATTACTGAAGGAAAAACGCACAGCTCAACTGAGGGAGCGCAGAATGACATGTTATGACGGCTGTGAAATCTCATTTAAGAGGCAGCACTATTTTGGGTGGAGCGTTCCTTTAAGTCAAACAACCTCTGGTTCAGTGTAAACAACTGCATTAACCAAAAAGCCGGTCTTTTAATGCAGCTTTAAGGGCCCCACAGCCCTTTGCTTAGCTGAAGGTGCATTTGGGCTGCGGTCACTCACACAGCTATTATTGATCTGCAGAATATGATTAGGTTTTTCCAAAACCTCTGCTGTCAGCTGTCCTGGTCAAACAGTTCCATCTGTGAAAGGGGAAATCCAGCAATTTTCCAAAATTCCCACAATGGTTAAGAAACAGAGCGGTTCAGAGCGGTTTGGTGTGAAACGCTCCGTTCTAGATAAACTCACCGAGTCAGAACTGTTCACAGTGGTGGTGATGGGAACCAGACGTCTCCCTCTAAAAGCTCCTCACAGAAAGTTCCTACATGAACTGGTTCTGAATTCACTGCCTGATGACTGAGACGCTGTTTTATGAGAGTTTAGAGAACTTCAACTCCATTCATGGTGGAGGGAGACATGCAGGGCGCTGTGCGGCAAAATAGTCCCCAAAGAAAACTGATTATTCCAGATTTTCCACTATTTTCCATCATTTCCATTCCATATAAAGCTCAGAAGACTCGTGTAGGTTCTCTGCTGGTTCTGGATGGTAAATAAAGTGTCTGTATCTGTGTTGTAGCCATGGCGACGCCTGGTTCCCATCACCACCACTGTAAAGACACCTGAACCATTTCACACCAAACCCTCTGAATGACTTTACATCTCTGAATTATGCAGGGAATTTTGAATAGAGTGGTGGACTTCCCCTTTACAGAGCTTATAGTGCAAATGAACACAGAGACAGAGCAACACAAATGTAATATTGTGGTGGAAACTAGAGAGAAATGTGGGACAGAGATGACAGCACATTTATCATAATCACTGCATCAGCTGATTAGATGATACGTCATGCTTAAAGGGCCCATATCCGTCATAATTTATTGTTGCATGCTTTTTAAAACTTTTTTTTTTAATTTGCATGTTCGCAGTATTTGTAAAGCATGATCTGAGGTCAGTTTTCAGCTTCCCTCCCTCATCGCAGAGGAACCAGGGCAGCCTGTACTTCTCATTCAGACTCTCTTCACTCCGCTTGGAGCTTCTGCTGCTCAGCCACGTGGTGCTGCGCCAGAGACCCGCCCACTGCGCATGCGCGCTCGGGTCGCCCTGTATGCCGAACAGGAGCATCTAACAGCTTTAGGAGCGAAAACATCTCGACATGCGCAACGCAGAGCCCCGAGATACCGTGGAGAAGCACCACGCTTAAATTCGAAGGGTTCTTAGTCCAACTTCCCGTTCCACCTTAAAAGGTGCAGACGCCTGAGTGTAACTGCTGCACCATTTAAGGTGGAACGTGAAATTGGAATAAGAAGCCGTTTTCAGCTTCGCCGCAGAACCAGAGGAGCAAATAAACACCGATTATTTACAGGTCATCCATAATGCAGACTGGACCAGCACCAGAACCAGAACCAGAACCAGCCGGTAACGTCCCGCCTCATTTCGGGTGCGCTTTGTTTCGTTGCTGTTTATGCTTCTCTGATTGTTTATAAAGCCGTGACGCAGTAAGACGCAGCAGGTGAGCAGGGAATCCTGCGGTACTCACTCTGATCAGGAGCCCAGCTGACACCGTCACAGTCATGATGAGGGGAAGCTCTGCTGGACCGCTGACTGATTAATTCCCACCCGTATACGGACGGCCCCGCCCCCTGCGCTGCGATGGGTCAGCATCAAAGCTGTTCATCTTCAAGGAACGCCCACTGTCTGAATGGGGCCGCTAGAGGGCGCCCGCTGATCCAAAAGCTTAGGGAGCTGCTGCAAACAGTCTAAAGGGACAGTCCACTGGTTTTCAGAATTTCCTGCCTGGTCCAGTGTGCGAGATGTAAACAGAGATGTTCAGGGTGGTGTGATGCGGTTCATGGGGGGAAATAAAGTAAAGGATATGGGCCCCTTAATCATGACTTATCATCTGTATTGATCAAGCAGTTAATATGATAAATGTATTAATATGTAAGTAATAATTATATGTAAATGTAATACGAATATGAATTAATATGTAAATCTCTATTCGATATTTCTCTCTAGTTTTATATTGAATATTACATTTATACTGTTCTGTCTCTTATGGAGCCCTGCTGGTGACGTCCCGTACAAAAAAATAATGTGTGGCCATGAGATAATTAAGACTTTGACCACAGCTTAATAAGGCATGATCTCATTCCCACACCTTACTAAGTCTTGGCCACAACCTTATTATCTCGTTCCCATGCCTTGCCTAGATGTGGCCATGACTTCATTATCTCGTTCCCACTCCTGATTAATTCATGGCCACAACGTCATTATCTTATTCCCATGGCTTACTAAGTCTTGGCCACGACTTTATCTTGTTCTCACACCTTACTAAGTCATGGCCCCAACTTCGTTATCTCATTCTCACGCCTTACCAAGTCTTCATTATCGTGTTCCCACACCTTTCGAAGTCATGGCCACGACTTCATTATCTCGTCCCCACACCTTACTAAGTCATGGCAATGACTTCATTATCTCATACCCACGCCTTACCAAATCTTGGCCACGACATCTTGTATCTTGTTCCCATCGCTTACTAAGTCTTGGCATGAACTTCATTATCTTGTTTCCACGCCTTATTAAGTCATGGCCATGACTTCATTATCTTATTCCCATGCCTTACCAAGTCAGGGCCACGACTTCATTTTCTCGTTCCTATGCTTTTATTATGTCAAGGCCATGACCTTATTATCTCATTCCCACACCTTACTAAATCATGGCCACTTTATTATCTATGACCGTGAGAAACATCAGCGCTAGAACACAATAGAACACAGAACATTAGAACAATGATCCGAGCAGCACCAGCCGAACAGCTCAGACTGAGGAGGATCCACACTGACACTGAGGGTCTCGATGGGCCTGTTCTTAAAGGGGGAATCCACCAACTTTTTCTAAATTTACTGCATAACGGAGCCTTTGAGATGGAAACCGAGCAGTTCAGAGCGGTTTGGTGTTCTAGATAAAGTCAGAGTCAGAACTGTTCCCAGTGGTGGTGATAGGAACCAGACGTCCCCCTGGATGGCCGCGTTCACAGAGCCGCTCAGATCACTGAAACACCACAGGAACGAGGAACGTGAGAAAGCTGATGTCCCCTGTCGGCTTAAGAGGGATCATAAAGTTTGAGTCAAGCGTTTAATGATCAGACTTCTTATTCTTAAGAGCGAGTTTTATGAGTTCAGATCATAGTCGGTATCGTCTGCTCATAAATTCCGTATAAACCAGCCCTGAAAATCATCTCAGCCATTATAAAAATACATGAAAGGCCACCTTTACAATGAAAAGGCACACAGAAAGGGAAACACCACCTAATTTTACAACACTGTGCATAACAGTGTCAACTGCTCACAGTGGTGGTGATGGGAACCAGACGTCCCTCTAAAAGCTCCTACAGAAAGTTCCTACATGAACTGGGTCTGAATTCCCTGCCTGATGACTGAGCCTTGGGGCTTAAAATGAACCATTTCACACCAAACCAGCCTGAAGGACTGTTTACATCTCAAGGCCCGAATATTCAGAAATGTTCCAAATTTGGTGAGAGTCCCCTTTAAGCACAGATTTGATTGATTCTAGCTAATGAAATTGTTTAAAATACCAAAAACGTTTCTGTTCATGTTCCCTGGGACCCATTTCTCTAATATGGATCAAATGTTTGAAGGGGAACTCCACCAACGTTTCTAATATGAAATAATTCAGCGTGTAAGATGTAAACAAAGTGATTACTTTGGTGTGAAACGGTCCAGACGTCTTTACAGTGGTGGTGATGGGAACCAGGCGTCGCCATGACTACAACACAGATATAGACACTTTATTTACCATCCAGAACCACCAGAGAACCTACACGGGTCTTCTGAGTTCATATGGGAGGTTTTCCTCAGGGAGCCAATCACAGTTTACATCTCAAATACTGGAGTTATGCAGAACTTTTGATCAGTGGAGTTCCCCTTTAAGCAATAACATGAAGGATTTAGCGGGAAAGGCTCTCTCTGATGCCTTCAGCACAGCCAAGACCAGAGTTTGTATCCATAGTGCCGGGTTCTAGGCTGTTCTAAAGAGAACCGTGCACGCCTGAGGGAGCTCCAGTTGATTTAAGGCAGACGATTCTGAACAGCAGCTCATTCAGAAACAATACGCAGTTAATCTCTTACTGTCCAGGGCGTGACTTGGATTGTCCATCTGAATTTTCATGACCAAATCTAATTATTCAGTAACTACAATAAATGTAAATGTTCGTTTATTATTTATTCTATAAAATCTCCCCTCAAATGAGCAGAACGTGTGTTTTATGATCTCCAGGTATCACTATACGCTTATAATTCACTGCTGAAAGCCAAAAATCTGCGCCGCTCTTTGTGTTGTTCTCTAAAAGTGATGTTTCCAGAGCAGATCACTGAAGAGACGCCGTCTGTTTATAGTTTAGAACCCAGATTTGGGGAAAAACGGGTCGACTTTCAGTAGAAAAACAAACAAAGTTCAGCTTCTTTTATTATAAGGGTTTAAAATGACGTCACCGTCTATTAGACTGGAGAGAAGAGCTACAGCCTCACACGACGCCCAGCTTCTGAATGGAGCTTATGGAATATGAACGTTATGGAGAACACGACCAGGTGCGGTTTGGACCCACAGGTGGTCCCGAGGAGTTGAAGAGGTTACTGCCAGTCTTTATAGTAATCCGGATGTGTGGATGTAAGAAATGAATAGACAGTATTTTTTTTTTTTTTTGCCATTTTATTCATTTAAATACATATGATTACAAAAGGCGTTTATACAAGAGAGAGAGCCTCGACGGCCCCCCTTCACATTCTTCACTAAAATTACACACCGTTTCTCTTTTCCTGGGCACGCACAGCTGAAACATCAACACAAGCACGTCTTCATCATTCCAACTACCAGCAGCTACCAGATAAAAACAAAAAAATAAACAAAGCCAAGTAAAAGTGGCCGGAGGAAACGGACAGCAGACGAGGAACATTTACAAAACAAACAGTCATCCTGAGGAGGGAAAGGGCTCCAAGTGTTCAAACGTGCTAAAAATCATCATCATCATCATCATCATCATCATCATCATCATCATCACCACCTATAGACTTTAACTGAACACACATACACAGAAATGACTCGTATGAGTTATAGGCCCTTAGCGTGAACACCAATAACACTCACCCCCAAAAAACCCTTCTCCCCGTCACTCAGTCTCTGTCCCTCTGCTGATTAAAGAGATTAAAGTCCATCAAATCACATTAAAAAAACTTTTTAATTAAAAAAAAAAAAAAAAAAAAAGCTAAAACAGTCTTGGTTTAAAGAAAGTTACTTAAATCATCAGGTAGCTTCAGGCACCTTCACACCGACTGCAGCTCCAACCCGCTGGACAACGAGGACAAAGGCACACGAGGAGCATCAGAGCCGGAATCTAATCCAAACTAGCGTTCACCTGCTCCTCACCGGCACGGTCACCACGGAAACGGGCTCATTAATGTGCCAACGCAGCCCCCAACCCACCCTCCGCGGGGTCCAGTCCAGTCTAAGATGCCCGATTAATTGCTTTTTTAAAAAATTAAACTAGTTCTGTCTGGACTCTAAGACCTTTACGAGGTTATATAAAACCGATCGAGGGAAAGGATGTATATTTAGGTTTAAATGGAGAAAACAAAAAAAAAACCGTATATATAGCGCAACGCTGGTGAGTCCCTGATTGATCAGTTGTCACCATAAGTCCAGATTTGTGGTGTTTGCAAATCCAGGATTTTCCCTGATCTTCCAGTATGTGCCATTGCTCACCCACACCTCTCGCCCAGCGTCATCCTGAGTTTTCCTGAAGAAAGAAGAGAGGAAAATTGATTTCTGTGGGAATTTCGGAATTGTAGGAATTAATCAATATTCAATAAAATACTCATTTGGCCAAAGTGTAATATAATTACGTGTACAGTTTAATCTACATCTACAATAAATGGATGAACTAATGAATCTTTTCAGTAAACCACTAATACGACAAAGGGCACAAACTGAGCATGATGAGTTCCAGTGGTGGACAGTAACTGAGTAACTGAGTAAATGTAATGAGTTTCTGTACTTTAGTATTTTTGGTGTATCTGTACTGAAGTTTCTCCGTTCTGGGCGTTTTTTTCCTTTCACTCCACTACATTTCAGAGTCTAATATCCGACTTTTTCCTCCTACATTGAGAAATCTGTCGGTTTTTTGACTACGGAACAAACAATTTAATAATATTAAAATGTTTTATTCATGAATGTCCAGAGTAACCTGAAAAGAATCTAAAAGAGTTGACCGTCGAAATTACACACAAAAAGCCACCTCCACTGTGCTGAAGATGGTATATTTTGTCCAAACAGAACAATTTGGATGTTTAATTAATGTTTTTTTGTAGATTCAGTGACATTTTTATTGACGTTCCTTCACTTTTAGTAAGAACCACATTTGAAGTGAATTCAGAATCATTAGCCAACTGTGCAGCGATACACCTACAAGCATGCACACACACACACACACACACACACACACACACACACACACACACACACACACACACACAGGAGTGGTGAGCAGCCTTATCCACAGCACCCGGGAAGCAGTTGGGGGTTAGGTGTCTTGCTCAAGGACACCTCAGGGGATCGAACCGGCGGCTTTCCGGTCACAAGGCTGATTCCCTGACCTCCAGCCCACAGTCAGACGTCAGTCAGTCTTTCTAACCCTATCAAGATGAAGGCAAGTGAGTCGAGCTCACAGTGGCTCCTCTAAACGCTGCTGAAAGTCGTCTGCCTCGTTTGTGAGTCTCTCGCACTCCAGGTTTAATCTCTGAGTATCAGGCGCTGCTGGACTATTACAGCTGTTCAATCCATCAGCCATAGCGGAGAAGCTGCGGAGCCTCTTGGATTGCAGGCGGAGACGGCGGCGTTGAGTGAGGAGCGCTGTAGGTGGAGCACACGGAGAGCCGACTGGTCTCCATGCTAGATTAATAGCTTACAGCCAACCCCAAGAGACTGGCTTCTCCTTCTGCTTTGTTTTGCCCATTAACCCATTACAGTCTGATGTCACTCATTTGACCGTAAACTGGACTAATGGACCTCAGGCTACACGAGAGGAGAGAAAAACGGCAGGTTCTGCTCCGTTTGTTTATTTATCTGCAAACCAGTATTAACGTAATCACGAAACTAATACCTTAAAAAGAATTAACACCTGTAACAGGTATACAGAACTGGTATGTCGCCAACTAACAGTGGAGACTCTCCAGAAGATGAAAACACTCCGTGCAAAAACTTTATGCTTCCCAAAGAGAGGATAAAACCCTAAAATCACTGGGAGGCGAGCCTCACCTGAAGAAGCGAGGGATGTGCTCCTCTCCTCGTTTGGCCAGTTCCTTCCTCCGCTCCCTCTGCTTCTCCTCCACCTCGTCCTTCCGCTTATCGGCCTCGGCCACTTTACCCTCTTCAAGAAGCCTGAGATAGACACAAAATAAGAGCATGGATTCCAGTCTGTTGTGGGAACGGGTTCGAACATCTGAAGAAATCAGAAGCCCCTGTGAAAGTCTAAAGGATCATGAAGTGGAATATTCATCTTCAACACTCGCTTAATGTTCATAGAGGTGTCTTCCTTGGTACGAAGAGGGGGTCTTAAATGAGTTGACAGTTCTCATTAGAGGCACAAACTGAAACGCTTCCTGCCCACAGGTGGTTTAAACACCTGAATGGTCCGAGTGCTGACATCACAAAGAGGACAAAACGGGCGTGGCCTTTGGTTTTATTTCCCAAGTAGAGCTTTTATTTCTTCAGCTTTTTGCAGTGGGGAAAAATGGAAAGAACTAACCAGGTTTCTATTTAATATGGTAAATTATTAAAACACACAGGACGAGTCCTTTTTTCACGCAGGTGAGGGTTTTACAGGCTGTAAGGCGGCGTACCTCTGGTCTGGGCGGAATCGTGTGTCAGTAGGTGGCAGTAGAGGCCTCAGTTCAGGCGTCAGCTCATTCTGTTCTCTTGCGTATTGAGAGAATCCATAATACTCATAATGATCTTCAGGCTGAACATCTGAAAATTAAATCAACACAAATCACAAAATCATGGATTAGCAGAAGTTGAGCAGCGAGGAGCGGATCAGAACGCTGAAGGTTATGAAAGAGGTAAAAATCATCACAGAACAGTTTGGCAAAAAAAACTACCCATGAAGCAGAGCTCAAAATCTCTCTCTCACATAGTTTAACATCTGAAGATAATCGATCCAGGACCATCTGTTGAGTTGGACCAGGGTTAGGGTTGGGTTTAGGTTTAGGGTTGAGGCCAAGGTTAGGATTAGAGTCAGGATTAGAGTCAGGGTTAAAGAAAATGGTCAATTTAGTAGATATTTAGTTAAATGTAGCTTGAAAGTAAATTGTCTACAAAGTATCTAAAGCGGATGATCAACGTTACCGCTTTATTTCTTAGATCAGCTCAGTAATCAGATTTCTCAGTGCTGTGAACTTTTACTCTGATTTCTCTCGGGTGCGAAAACAGACGGCGGTACTGGAAATAAGCGAGCAGCGTCACGGAACACTTCTTGACAAAGTGAAGGATTTAAATATTCTTCATCTACTGTAGATGGTGTATGTTCATATTTTCATGTGTTTGGGGGAAAAAATAAAATAAAATAAAAAAAGATGCAGCATGAAGTTTGAGTTTTACATTACGTGCATGTAAACACTAAGATGGATTATTATTATTATTCTTATTGCATCTTTCATATATTAAAAATGCAGCTTCACAGTACAAAGTAAAACACAAGAAAAGATAAATCAAGAACAAAAACAAAATATAATAATAAATAGCAGAAAACTGATTTAACACCACAATTAAAAAGCACAGGATAAAAGTAAAAAAAGACCATCAAATAAATGCAACAAACAAGAACACAAAAGTAATAGTACAACACCAACACCACCACCAACACCACCACCACCACCACCAACACCACCACCAACTTAAACGCTAAAAGGAAATAAGTTTTTAAAAACATTTACGGAGTCTGACGGATGTTTATTGGTAATGTGTGCATAAAAACGAGAGGCAGCGTTTAAGCTTCATACGTGGAATAAGGAGCAGGCTGGCCCTGGATGAACTTAAAGCTCGGTCAGGAACAGAATCAGACAGGAAATGTATGAAGGTGTTTAAAAATTAAGAGATTTAAAAACTAATAGTAAAGAATGAAAAGAGTCTAATCTAAAGAACGGACCAACGTGTGGAGCACAGCTAGAAACGGTACTGGCGATCCTGACGTCTGAGTTCAGGCCATGTTATAGAGAACAGTGTCATATGGCCAACAGTGACCAAGACCAACCAATGCTAAAACTAAAGAGGCAAAAACTCGGACACTAAACGCGTGTTGGCCGACCGACCACACTCCAGGTCAGAGGAGGGAAACTGGGTTGTGGATGTAATGAATCCAGGCAGAATGGAAGAGAGGTTTACACGTATGGGTTCGACCAGGGGTGTCTAATCTTATCCGCAGAGGCCCAGTGTGGCTGCAGGTTTTCACTCCAGCATAGCAGATCACCTGATCCAATACTTGAAGATGGAGAAGGACTGATTAAAGGTGTGGAGTCATCTGTGCTCCACGTGAACTTATTCAGAGAGAAAACCTGCCGCCACCTGGCGGATAAGGCCTTATAATTAAGTGATTAAGATTAAGTGACCCTTATTCGTCCCACATCGGGGAAATTTCACCTCTGCATTCAACCCATCCGTGAAGTGAAACACCACATACACTCTAGTGAGCACACACGGGGGCAGTGAGCACACTTGCCCGGAGCGGTGGGCAGCCCTATCCACAGCACCCGGGGAGCAGTTGGGGGTTAGGTGTCTTGCTCAAGGACACCTCAGTCATGTGCTGTCGGCTCTGGGGATCGAACCAGCGACCTTCCGGTCACGAGGCTGGTTCTCTAACCTCCAGCCCACGACTGCCCCTAATTAGCACAAATGTTTAAAACTACAGCGCCGTATTGAAGGAGTTGGTGATTAAACTGTTACTCACTGGGCTTCCAGATGCACTGTGGATTGGGCAGAGTGTCGCAGAAGATGCCTTCGTGCCATGAACCTCCAAACCGGTGCACCACAGTGCCAGCCTTGTCCAGGACCACCCCCTGCACTTCATTCTTGCTGCTCTCCCCACCACCATAACGGGACTGCACAGAGATAAACACGGAAATGATCAGACACTTCAGATTCAGAGGAAAAGTCTCCACGAGTGACCATACACACATTTGCTTGGGTCATAATGGCTCACGCGGGGTCCACTTAGAACATGCGTGTGGTTTTATGTGCTAAAAACAAATTTATGACCATCCCACTGACCAAACTCTCTCAGTATTAAACAGGCTTTACGACTAATGTATGTAAATGAGCTCTGTTCTTATTGGCTGTACCTCATTTAAATTGCACTCGGAGCTAAAACACTCCTTATAACGTCAGCGTGAAGGGGTGGAAATAAACTGCTGTAGGCTGAGTAGGTAGATATAGGCAAATGTGTTGTCACCTCATAGAACCAAATTCAAAAGCTGCTTGGAAACTTTTCCACAAAACTACAACAGTTTCGTGCAAAACGTCTCTCAACGTTCAACTTCTTATGAGGCTGAAGTCGCTTCTCACTCGCCAGCTTCTGGTTTGAATTTTCCCGTTTCGCCTTAAATAGTGCCTGAGATGCCAGAATGTATTGCTGCACCATATAAGGTGGAACGGGACGGTTAGACCAAGAATCTGGGAGAATTTGAAGCGACTTCAGCTTCGCGACTTTTCAGTGTTTCAGTTTCTCGTTGCAGACTAAAGGTATCAGGAAACCAGCTGGACTGATTATAAACACTAATAAAGTCCATTCATGTCCAGATTATCGATGTCCGTCTTAAATCTCTCTCTTTGCCATTTCGTAGCTACTAGCTGGGCGAGACTGTTGTCTGTGTTGCTATGGTGACCAGCCGTCTGCTCTGATCTTCAGGGTTAAAGGGTGAATCAGCAGTTCTACATTAACTCCAGCGTTTCAGACCATTTACTGTTAAACTGTGTTATTTTATTATTACCTACTGATCAGATTCAGCTGTGGCCCCTGCTTTAGGAGCAGTAGTATTCTGACCGTGTTCAGTCTTTAAAGTTAATGACGTGCCGTTTAACCAACACGCTCCGTATGCAGACTGTGGGAGTGAATGCGATGAATCTTTGCTGGGGTCGGAAGCAGAATCCCACCTTGAGGAAGGTCATTTTGCAGGTGCAGATGTCGTTCTTCAGGTTTCGGATCACGACGTCTCCGTAATGTTCCAGCCACCGCTGCTGACTGAACACGCTGTGGATGCAGGTCACCGCCTTATTCCACTCATAATGATCTCCGTACCTGCAGGACAACAAAGCCGGACTCAACATCAGACATTTAAACACTGAAAGAGGCTTTTACAGCTCATCTGACAGCGGACAGAAAGAACGGTTCCGTTTCTCAGAACCGTTAAAAAAGAGGTAATCAGCGACGATCGTAAATCAGGGACAATGACACATGACGGTACACGTTCTGTGAACACGCACAGAAACCAGAAAATAGAACCGAAAAGTGATCCAGAACAAAATGAAGACTGATTGCGCAGCTTGGGCAGTGGCTAGGGTGTTGCCAAAAAGTATCATGGGATTTTAGTTAGTTGCAAATGTAAGGGGTTGCTATGGTATCCCAGGTGGTTGCAAGGACATTGCTAGGTGGCTGCAATAGTTCCCCACATGGTTAATAGGGTGCTGCTAATGGATCTGTAAGAGGAGTTGGGTGCACGAGAGAGAGAGAGAGAGAGAGAGAGAGAGAGAGAGAGAGAGAGAGAGAGAGAGAGAGAGAGAGAGAGAGAGAGAGAGAGAGAGAGAGAGAGAGAGAGAGAGAGAGACAGAGAGAGACAGAGAGAGACAGAGAGAGACAGAGAGAGAGACAGAGACAGAGAGACAGAGAGAGAGAGAGAGAGAGAGAGAGAGAGAGAGAGAGAGAGAGAGAGAGAGAGAGAGAGAGAGAGAGAGAGAGAGAGACAGAGAGAGAGAGAGAGAGAGAGAGAGAGAGAGAGAGAGACAGAGAGAGAGAGAGACAGAGAGAGAGAGAGAGAGAGAGACAGAGAGAGAGAGACAGAGAGAGAGAGACAGAGAGAGAGAGAGAGAGAGAGAGAGAGAGAGAGAGAGAGAGAGAGAGAGAGAGAGAGAGAGAGAGAGAGAGACAGACAGACAGAGAGAGAGAGAGAGAGAGAGAGAGAGAGAGAGAGAGAGAGAGAGAGAGAGAGAGAGAGACAGAGAGAGAGACAGAGACAGAGACAGAGAGAGAGAGAGACAGAGACAGAGACAGAGACAGAGACAGAGACAGAGACAGAGACAGAGACAGAGAGAGAGAGAGACAGAGAGAGAGACAGAGACAGAGACAGAGACAGAGACAGAGACAGAGACAGAGAGAGAGAGAGAGAGAGAGAGAGAGAGAGAGAGAGAGAGAGAGAGAGAGAGAGAGAGAGAGAGAGAGAGAGAGAGAGAGAGAGAGAGAGAGAGAGAGAGAGAGAGAGAGAGAGAGAGAGGTTATGGAGGCCCAGGATGCTTCGATAGCGGCCTTAAGCTCATCCAGAGTGTTGGGTCTTGCGTCTCTCAACTTTCTCTTCACAATATCTCACAGATTCTCTATGGGGTTCAGGTCAGGAGAGTTGGCAGGCCAACTGAGCACAGTAATACCATGGTCAGTAAACCATTTACCAGTGGTTTTAGCACTGTGAGCAGGTGCCAGGTCGTGCTGAAAAATCTTCATCTCCATAAAGCTTTTCAGCAGATGGAAGCATGAAGTGCTCCAAAATCTCCTGATAGCTAGCTGCATTGACCCTGCCCTTGATAAAACACAGTGGACCAACACCAGCAGCTGACATGGCACCCCAGACCATCACTGACTGTGGGTACTTGACACTGGACTTCAGGCATTTTGGCATTTCCTTCTCCCCAGTCTTCCTCCAGACTCTGGCACCTGGATTTCCGAATGACATGCAAAATTTGCTTTCATCCGAAAAAAGTACTTTGGACCACTGAGCAACAGTCCAGTGCTGCTTCTCTGTAGCCCATTTCCTGCACACGCCTGTGCACGGTGGCTCTGGATGTTTCTACTCCAGACTCAGTCCACCGTTTCCACAGGTCCCCCAAGGTCTGGAATCGGCCCTTCTCCACAATCTTCCTCAGGGACCGGTCACCTCTTCTCGTTGTGCAGCGTTTTCTGCCACACTTTTTCCTTCCCACAGACTTCCCACTGAGGTGCCTTGATGCAGGAACAGCCTATTCGTTCAGAAATTTCTTTGTGTCTTACCCTCTTGCTTGAGGGTGTCAATGATGGCCTTCTGGACAGCAGTCAGGTCGGCAGTCTTACCCATGATTGCGGTTTTGAGTAATGAACCAGGCTGGGAGTTTTTAAAAGCCTCAGGAATCTTTTGCAGGTGTTTAGAGTTAATTCGTTGATTCAGATGATTAGGCTAATAGCTCGTTTACAGAACCTTTTCATGATATGCTAATTTTGTGAGATAGGAATTTTGGGTTTTCATGAGCTGTATGCCAAAATCATCAGTATTAAAACAATAAGACCTGAAATATTTCAGTTGGTGTGCAATGAATCTAAAATATATGAAAGTTTAATTTTTATCATTACATTATGGAAAAGAATGAACATTATCACAATATGCTGATTTTTTGAGTAGGACCTGTATATAAAAATAAAACAAACAATCTTCTCACCTGGGCAGAGTGACGTTCACCATCCCTGTGGAGACGATCTCCACCGACTTCCCCCAGAACTTATTCTTCCATCTCTGATCTGCAGGGAAGTAAAAGGGGGAAAACACACCGAACATTTATTTACACACTTTTCAGCACATTTATCTGGTTTACAGTACGGTGGGGGATCTTTACACTTCCGAAATGATGTTCACGCTCACAGCTCCTTTACAGTGGGAGGGTTTAAAGAACCACCAACAGTGCTTCTGCTGCAGCGCTGCTCTTTAGAACCTTTTCGGTACCTTAGAACAAAATCTCAGTGGAAGTCTTACCTTGCCAAAATGTGAAGTTCTCAGATTCAGCATGGCAGGCAGAAACCGGAGGGTGGTGGCTCACCTACAAATAAATAAATAAATAAATAAATATTACTGGGTCTATGCAGCAACAGTACATCTTCACTGTATAAACTGTGCTACAGTTCAATACAATAAGCTTAACATATGATGTACGGAGCTTGTAGACACTGCATGTTTCATAATAAGGTGAGCAGAATTTGTCCGGTTTAACTGGATTTAGTGCTGAATTAAACACTGAATGAAAATCCGTTTTAAAATGTAAAAATTGCGTTCCAACTGATCAGATATAAATAAATAAACGCTGTGATGTCGTGTACTGTGAAAACTTTCTGAAGTACTGCGATATTATATTTCGGCTACATTGCCCACCTCTAATAATTACATTACCATGACGAATGGGGCGAAAACGAAGCTGTAAAGTTAGACACTGAAAAACAAACGTCACCACAAACGGTTTAATGATCAGCGCCTCATCGCACAGACGTCTCCATACGTGGCGTGCAGTCAGTCACGAGGGAGAACGGTTAAAACTTGGAACCGAACGACGTGACTGAAATAAACCGTCTGCAGAGCCGTCAGGAACGGACCACCGCGCCGCTGTCTGAAGAGCCGTGTCCGTACCTGCTCAGCCACGTAGCGGAAGCCGCGGTCCTCTCGGACGCTCTCGTACGTTTCTCCCAGAACCGGGTTAAAGGGCTTATAGCGGTTCCTCCAGGAAGCCCAGGCGTAACCGGAGATGGAGAACACGGCAACATAAACCTGCAGAGCAGACAGATGAGAACAGGAACGCCTCAGTGCTGCACTCAACGTTCTTCAGTAAAGAAATAGACAGAACCATGACCACTCAAAAGAACCCTTTGCATGACTAAAAGGTTCTTTGCACTGTAAAATGGTTCTTCAGATTGATTGAGAATGTGCTGTAGACGGCTCTACATAGAACCTTTCTGAAAAGGGTTCTATACTGCCCCAAAAAGGGTTCTAAGCTTGACACTAACAATAGAAGAACCCTTTTTAAAAAAAAGTTGTATATAGAACCATCTACAGCACAATTCTCCAATCTCATTTGACTTGTGGAGCCCAAGTGTGTTTATCCAGGTGTGCCTTTAATAAACAAACAAACAAACAAACAAACAAACAAACAAACAAACAAACAAATAAATAAATAAATAAATAAGTTACCATCCTCTGGTAGGGGTCGTCCGTGTGGTTCGCGATGTCCAGCAGCTCTGGGTACTCCAACTCCTCGCTGACCCGCTGCAGGAAGTTGAGGGGCTCGTTGAGGGCGACGGGCATGGACACGCGGGACAGGTCCTTCCCGATGTTGTTGTAGAGGATGCTGAGGATGCCGATGTGGCTGTTATCAGTGCAGCGACCAGGCAGGACCGTCCGGCGGCCCGTTTCCTTCGGTGCGGCGGAGGGAACGTCATGGGCGTTGGACACGCTCGCCCTGTACTGCCGACTGAGCGCAGCTGCAATGGACAGAGAGGTAGTGGTGAGAGAGGCTGACGAACCACATCTGCATCTTTTAGCGTACTTCGCAGGACTGCACAGAAATGATGGTTTTGGGCTTCGTCTAAAACAAATCAGTCATCAGTTAGACGACTCTAATAAAGTCCTTCATATATGTGTTTAAAATAAATAAATAAATAAATAAATAAATAAATAAAACCCAAAAATTCTGAATCATGTTATTTGCGATTCACTCAATCATTTCTAAGGAACAATAACTGAATAAACTGTACGGAGCTCTGAAAAAACAAGCCACCCCAAGAACTACACCCAGCAAATCCGCCACAACGTTCACACCAAGATCACTTCTTCCAGATCTTGTTAAATTTGCTCATGGTTTTTTTGGGCTTCTCTCTCCTGCCATTATACTACTGTGTAAATCAGGTCTTTCAGATTTTTGTATTAAAACAAAACAAACAAGCAAAAATTCTGACTCATGTAATTCAACCAAACTGTGATTCACTGAATCACTTCTAAAGAATCATAATCGAATAAAATTGTTTATGGAGCTCTGGAATCCTTTAAAACCAATCATTACAGCAACCATCACCAAAACCACCACAGCAGTCACGTGACTCTGCCCGAGCCCCTAAGGTGGTGTCCAGATCATGGACTCTAGAGCTGGGTATTCATCATCATCATAATAAGCAGTCACAATATATCACTACATGCTTTTCACAGTGCGTCACGGGCATCATCAGTAAAATCCCACCTGTACGTTTCCTTACAGAGACCATCACTGCACTACAATCCCCAGCATGCACTGTGATGTAATGGCCCTGTGACCAGAAGGTCGCCGGTTTGATCCCCAGAGCCAACAGTACACGACTGAGGTGTCCTTGATCAAGACACCTAACCCCCAACTGCTCCCCGGGCACCGCGGATAGGGCTGCCCACCGCTCCGGGCAAGTGTGCTCACTGCCCCCTAGTGTGTGTGTTCACTAGTGTGAATGTGGTGTTTCACTGCACGGATGGGTTAAATGAGGAGGTGAACTTTCCCCGTTTGTGGGATTAATAAAGTATCACTTAATTCACTTAATGTGCCCACCCAGCCCCTCCCCCTACAGCAATCTATGGGACAGCAGTTACACCTCAATTCCACATCAGTCCTATCAACACACACACCAGCTGTATTTCAACCAACATAAACACTACAAATATTCAGCAGCTCAGACGTTTATCAGAATTAATGAACTGAAAGAAACGATGGCAGGCAGTCCTCATCAACTCCATCAAACGCACAGGGACATTTAAAAAGACCCACCACCTGAGGACATTTACAGACGTCTAACCGTTCTCTGAAGCCAATGCAGCACATCTGGGTTTTTTTTTTTAATATTACACACACACATACATAATATATACATATATATAAATAAATAAAATATATAGTGATTTTCTGGATGTTGTGTGTTTGTTTACCCATCTCCAAGCCTCTCCTCCTCGAGGAAGCCCAGTATTATATGTAGTTAAAAAGCAGCTCCTGGTTTGACCAATCAGTGCTCAGTAATTTGAGCTCATGATGTAATTGATGATATTAACGAGTCTCTGTGGCGGCTGTGAAGGTGTCAAGGAAAAATATGGACCCAAGAAATTCTTGTTACTTTTTATTGTTTTTCTGTTTATTTGAATTATGAATACGACTTTATTCTAATGTATATTGTGATAAACTCACTGCTGAGGTCAAAAGTTTAAACATTCGCTTAGACGCCTAAAACCTTCACACACTGTGTGTGTGTGTGTGTGTGTGTGTGTGTGTGTGTGTGTGTATATAAACCAGTGGGCTAGAGAATGCGTTAAGTTTTTAGATATGTTCCTTACAGCATATGCTTTGCTTAGATCATTAAAGCGTTAATGTAGTACCGTGTCCCTCCTCGGGTTCCGAGTTGCTGGTGGTGACGTCGCTCAGGCCGGACTCGTCAGAAGTCTCGTTTTCAGACAAGTTCTCAGACACGATCACCTCAGTGGCGTCAAAATACTCAGCCATGGACTCGGCCAGAGAGAGCCTGCTGCGGGTCTCAGTGGGGCTCTGGGGCTGCGAGGGGGAAATAAGACGGTTTACATAATCAGGATTCACTGCATCCGTCTCATCTGCTCAACTTAAGCCTACAGAAAGACTCCCACTTCTACAGCAGGGAACTTCGTTACAGCTGCATTCCTGGACAAAACGAGCTTCATCAGAACGGATTTACTCTCAATATCGGAAAAAACACGTTAAGGGTTAGTTTGTCATCGAGCAGCTTCACGCCGAGACTCTGCACGTTTATAAATGTGTGTGACGAGGAGGTTTTACCTAAATAACGATATAAATAACTATATAAACGCCCATTTTAGGGCAGAGCCTGGCCTCATTCCCAAAGCAGCCTTAACACTTTGAATGAGGAATTATTTTAATATCTCTGAAAGGCTCTGCAGGGTTTGCCACTGTTCAGTCCATATTCCTTTATTTTTTAATCTCTTTATAGTCATAATAAATCGCTACCTTACGCAGTTATGAACATAATTCTCAGTGCCGGCCTTTCTGTGACCGTTATCCCCTAAACCGCCCTGTTCAGGCTTCAGTGCATCATTAGCACTAACAGCTCTCTGAGCGAGGCGTCTTTAGTCGTTTGTTTGTTTGTTTGTTTGTTTGTTTATTTTAAACAGACTGTGTGTGTTTGAGAGGCTCACCTGGTCCTGCCGGACGGTGCAGAAGGACTCCTCAGTGGAATCGGAGGACAGGGACAGCGAGTGGACTTTAGTCAGACGGGACTGCACCTCCAGCTACGGGGAGACAAAACCAGACGATTAATAAACGCTGCCGCGCCGCGCGAGTCGCGCCGGGAGAGCGGCAGGTGCCCGAGAGACAGTCAGGCGCTTCAACCTCGCCCACCGCACAGGTTAGAACCAAGGACTAAAACCAGCCACGGTTCCTAACCTGGGTTTGCCTGTGGGGTTAAGGTTGGAACAAAACCTCACATCTCCAAATCAGCAACTTTTCAGGAGAAGATGAAAATTCCCAACTTAGAATGGAACTTACTGCTAAAATATTTTTTAATGAATACATTAATTTGAGCATTTCTATTGGTCCATTTATCATGACTGTCACACCATGCAAAAGGGCAGCTGGTGTTTACAAATTGTTTAAATAAATAAATAAATAAATAAACCCACACAACACAAACACAGCATGTAGTGCGCACACATAGTGAGCACAACTTTCAAAAAGAGGAGGGGAATAAAAACCTATTTACTTACATGTGATAAACGGTGTGCAGGCATGATATCTACACTAAACTGCTTTATTTAATATTAAAATATTTGCCTTAAATAATGGAAGAGACACTATATACATGTGTGTATTAATGTGCTTGTCTTGCTATCCTTATAAGGACTACAAGTCCCCACAAATACAGGACTCTTGGTTCTCTTTTTATTTTAAACCACCAATTTTTATTCTTTAGGGAAAAATTTGGACTCTAAGGCTCAGGAGTAGATATGGTGTTACTTGGCTACAGTAATAAACAAAATCAGAAGAGTTCAACTGAGGTCCTCAATAGGAACATAAGGCATGTGTATATATATATAGGCCAGATGTTTGGATTTGACTGCCACTCAAACATCTGACCCAACATGTTTATTGATTTTACAGCATTTGTATCTCTACACAAAACTACCACCACCACCAGCACCAGCACCGTAACGCTAATGCAGGTAGATTTAGATCTGATGAATACATTTTATTAACGGATTTTGTAACAAAAGCAGGTGCAGGTCAGCCCACAATTCCTGTATCGGTGCATCCCTGGAAAATCTTACATTTGCGAGGAAAAATGGGCTCAATATTTGTTCAATTCAGACTGACGCACAGATGCAATCGTACATTCTCTAGTGGTCATGTGAGCGTTACCTCTGACAGCGTTGTGCACAGCGTGGCCAGCTGGTCAGTGGTGGACTGGCGGAGGTCCGGTGCGGTCCAGGCCTGCCGGAGCCGCTCCCGCTCCAGAGACAACACCTCATGGACGCTCTTCAGAGACGCATGGACTGAAACGGCAGACAGAGCAGAGCCTCATTACCCCGCAGCACTGGAGGAGAACGGACACGTACAGCAGCAATACGATCTGATCAACACGAGACATCTGGGTGCAGCCCATCAGCGTAAAGTGGGTGGGGCTGCTTTTGCTATGACACACCCACTCAAACGACAGCTTTATTCTGACGAGTGTAAATGGTGTGCGGTGCCGCAGGGGATGGAACGGTTCTACTGGAGAACCTTTATCCACCTACACTAAACCAGCCTGTATAGGAGCAAAGGAGAAAAAGTTGCTATATTTAAATTTATTTAGCAGCAGAAGGTTAAATAAATAAATAAATAAACAAATAAATAAAATACAATACAATAAAACTCAGTGACTTCATGAAATACTGACTTACTTTGATGGTGTGATACTCTGTTATAATAATGGCTTATTGTCTTGAAATAATTACTCTTAATTTAGCAACTGTTTTTTCCTCAATACAGTATCTCAGTGAGAAAATTATTCTTGTTTATTTTCATCAATACGCCAATATTCTGACACGCTGCTGATCTTGACTGAGAAAAGTCAATACAGAACTATCTAAACTTATTCGTACATCATTATTCATATTTATTCTAATGTCATTAAGTAATTAAAACTGGAAAAGTCCTCAAAGCCCAGACAGACTGTTTAAAACGCTGGGACTGGCCCTGTGAGGCGACCGCGTCATCAGCGCCGATATCTGAGCTGTGTGAATGCGTCAGAGCTGAAATGCTCAGAATGCAGGAAACGGTGCAGACTGATCAAACCTGCCCGTGAGCCGCATTTAAAGCAGAAAACCCACATCAGACTTACTTTCACCGCATCGACTGAACTTACACACAAAACACTTCCAAAGAAAAAATGAAATAACTAAATAATAAATAAATAATTGCCGGCTTCTAAAGGCAGAATGTAACGTGATTGGTTAAAGCAGGTATTTAAACCCACCCCCCTTACCCCCAACCCCACCCCCACCCCCCTCCCTCCTCACCTCTCTGGGAGACGGTGGAGATCTCCTGCTGCAGTTTCTTTCCCTCAGGTGAAGTGACCCCCGGGGTGGACAGCTGAGTGTAAACGTAGTCCGGGATGGACTGCAGAGACGCACCTAAACCTGGCGTCGACGCAGACAACTGAGAGAAAGAGAAAGTGATCGTGAGATAAAGGAGGAACATTTAAAACAGGAAATGCATGATCTGAATGGAAGAGTAAAAGTGGGAGGAGGGAGACAGAGAGAGAGAGAGAGAGAGAGAGAGAGAGAGAGAGAGAGAGAGAGAGAGAGAGAGAGAGAGAGAGAGAGAGAGAGAGAGAGAGAGAGAGAGAGAGAGAGAGAGAGAGAGAGAGAGAGAGACAGAGACAGAGACAGAGACAGAGACAGAGAGAGAGACAGAGAGAGAGAGAGAGAGAGAGAGAGAGAGACAGAGAGAGAGACAGAGAGAGAGACAGAGAGAGAGACAGAGAGAGAGACAGAGAGAGAGACAGAGAGAGACAGGACATGAGGACGCAGGGTAAAGGCTGTGAGGGCGAGTGTGCTGGTCTCACCATGCCGTGGGACATAGTGCGGTTGTGTCCCCAGACCTTCCCCACCTTCTTCTTCGGCTTCTCCAGAGCCAGATTCTGCAGGAGGAAGATGAGACGATAAGCTTTACTGAGTCAGGAGGACATCGAGTTGAGATTTTCACACCACGTCGTACGTCTAAAAGAAGGTTTGGCTCGATGTTTCGGCCTCAGATTCTCTCAATATCAGCATCACGTTATAACGGTAGATCAATCACTCAGGTCCTCACGACGCTCCTTCCCCGAGTTTACACAGAGCTCTCTTTGGTTCTCTTCACATCAGATTTGTCTGCTCATGGTGGTCTGAAGCTCAACCAACATTACAAACTGTTCTTCCAAGCACTGCGTGCAGTTACATATTTCCACCAGAGAAATCCGACACAGGGCTGTTTTAATACATGAAGATGCACAACGTGGTGTGGAAAACTGAACTGATTATTTCAGGCTTTACAGGCGACTCACAGCAGCTCACTCAGCATATTTTAGCCTGTTTTTATTCTCCTCACTCAGTAATAAGACTCATTTCTGTAGTGCATTGCGCAGTTTAGACCGACAGAGACAACACAGTACAGTGGACGTACATGCATGCTGATCCTGTGCTCCAGGTCGGAGTCAGTGATGGGGAGATCTCCTTCCAGCCAGTGAAGACGCTGGATCAGACGAGAAAGCTCAGCCAGGTCCAGCTCACAGCGGGCCAGCTCTAACAGGGGTCAGAGGTCACATTTATAGTGAGGCAGCCTACAGTCGGCCAGACCGTGTGTTGCTGATATTCTGAGTTACACACTCACATTTAATAATAATAACAACAGTTTTAGCTGAATTACACACTGATGCCCCCCCCCCCCACCCCGCACATGTTTAATCAAATAAGACAGTAATTGTGTATTAGTGTTCAGACGTTGTTCTTTCTCTTTAGACGACATGCAACTTATTTACACTTCAGAACGTGTCAATTGACCAGGGGTGCCTAAACTTTAGCAAATGACTGTAGCTGTAGAGAAGAAACCGTTACTCAACACTTCACTCTCAGCAACTTCCACCACACTGTTAATGCCAGTTAATTGAAGAAGAAGAAGAAGGAGAAGAAGAAGGAGAAGAAGGAGAAGAAGAAGAAGGAGAAGAAGAAGAAGGAGAAGAAGAAGAAGGAGAAGAAGAAGAAGAAGAAGAAGGAGAAGAAGGAGAAGAAGAAGGAGAAGAAGAAGAAGAAGGAGAAGAAGAAGGAGAAGAAGAAGAAGAAGAAGAAGAAGAAGAAGAAGAAGAAGAAGAAGAAGAAGAAGAAGAGAAGGAGGAGAAGGAGGAGAAGGAGGAGAACTAAGCTTCTGACACCAGGCAAAGAGTAACTGGACTTTTCAAATTACGCAAAAAAGTGAAGTGTTTTGCCACGACAGCAACAATGTTATGTAGTGTAAATCACACACACACACACACACACACACTAATTGGACAACTGACAGCACCTTCGTTGTTGCTGCAAGACTTTGTTTTGTCAGTGATAAACAACGAAAAGAGAAAAAAGCCTAAGGTCATCGTGACTCTTCAGGTCGGTCACATACCACACAGACACACATCACCGTGTCCGTATGCTTCCCTGCACTCCTTCTACACGGAGTTTGACATCATCTCATGTTAAAGGAGCTGAACTCATTCCTTACGTAGTTACTAGTCCAGTCATGCAGCCCGCCCAAGATTAGCTTTCCAGAGCAGGTGTGGGCAGAATAACACCTCGCATACCAATAACAATCACAGTAACGCCCAACAAACAAGCGCCAGTCCATACCTTTCTGACACGAGTCCGCCTCCTGACTCTGCTGGAGCCAGGCGGACACTTTGCTGTTGACCTGGGAAGAGGAGGCAGAGGAGGTGTCCAGGATGCTGGGCTGGCAGAAGGAAGCAGTGCTCTGGTACTGTGGGAGCTGTGGGACACAGACAGGGTTCAGCAGTCGGCATCGCTCGCACAGGCTCTGTAAAGCTGTGCTGTCGCTGTAACTCCCCCAAAAGCCACGGACAATGTCCTGACCGCGTAAAACGTCTCGGAATTAAAATACTCGGGAACAAACAACCGACAGATGCAAATGAGCCCCGTTCTGATTGGCTGCCCTGTATCGTGTCTCGTTCAAAAGCACAACACTCATGACTTCAGTGTGAATGGGCTGGAGCCAAGCTGCCTTGGGCTGTATGTAAACGCAGTCATAGTGACATCACAACCACTGGGAACTCAATACAGACCGTTTTTATAGTTTAGTTTGAATATTCAGACATTTGCACTGAGAAGTGAACACAGCAGCGCTACACCTGTGTACTAATGTGTATATGTATATATTTAGAGTCTAATGTGTGTGATAATACATAACATACATAACATAACATAACATGCCATACATGACTCTTCAGTTCTGTCACATACCAAACAGACATACATCACTGTGGCAACAGCTTTAGTGCTTCTTTAAAGAAATACAAACAGAAGCTTTTTTTTTTTTTAGACTGAATTAATCTACGCATCACTCATTTCTATACATTTCTATGACTGAATAAAATTAAAGCAGGTTAAAATTGAATGACTACCTCATGCTGAATCCTGTGGACACATTCACTGTAATTCAAGCACAGAACCTCCACCTAACAGACATGATTTATACAGTCTCCCTCGTTATTCAGGATTAATAAAACGCATATATTCACTATAACATGCACTCAGTCATAATTAACTGTGATAATAATCATAATTAGCTCGTTACTTCAAGCCTGAACCTACTGAAAAAGACTGTGTTGCGCAGATTTAACTAGTTCCTGGCTTAATAAATGGCTGTATAAATGTATAATTTAAGGAAATAAAGTGTGAAAAAACAGCATAAGAATTAATCTTATGAAGCCGGATTACTCAGGAGGCGCCAGAGAGGAGCAGGAAAACCCGGAGCGACGCTGGATTGACGTGAATACGTGTGGCTCTGACTGGCTGTCCAGCACTGTTCCGCAAAGTGATGCACATCTTTTTGAAAACTGAGCAAAAAAACGCTTGAAAATATCCAGATACGTCGTTACCTCACAAAACACTTAAACACAGGCCGTTTCGGAATGACGCGGCCCTTAAACTCTACATCTGCACCACTGACCGCCCACCTGGCCCCACGTTAACGTAACTCTACCCTGAGATGTTTGGTGAAAGATGTCGTGAACTCCACTCACCATGTCCATCATGGCCATGTTCCTCTGGGCGAGGCTGGCCATGGCGGGCAGCGAGCTGCCGTTGCCTGCCGAGAGCGCCTGCAGGATGCCCTGGTGGATGTACATCGCCTCGTTCTTCTTGTACATGCGATGGGCCGTCAGCTTGGTCAGCCAGATGTAGAACATCTCATGATTCTTGGTCTGTGGGGAGAAATTTATATTAAATAGGCTGATTATTCGCTCAGTAGTTTCTATCACACTTGCCCGGAGTGGTGGGCAGCCCTATCCACGGCGCCCGGGGAGCAGTGGGGGTTGGGCGTCTTGCTCAAGGACACCTGAATCACGTACTGTTGGGTCAGGGGATCAAACCAGCGACCTTCCTGTCACAGGCTTGGTTCCCTGACCTCCAGCCCGCAACTGCCCCAGCAAAACCAATCATTTTCTGCCGTCATTAGATTTTACACTCACACTGCCCCAAGCAGAAGGTGCACGGTGTGTGTCGAGGCGAATAAATGTAAATAACAGGCTGTAAACAAGTTCATTGAGACACGTTATGGACTATAACCAGTACAACTCCTAACTTGGTGCTCTCTGCTTGCTAGGCAGCCCCATTAATAATAATTAATAATAAAACCCATTAAAGGTTTGTTTGGTTCTGCTGGTGTCCAACCGTCACTAATGCTACTCTGATGGTTTCTGAGCTGTTCTGATTCCAGCTTGTTCCCTAATGGGATCTACTGGAAACTAGTGGTCTGTAAGGGTCACCATTAAGCCGATTCCCATTAAAAAGCAAAACGATTTTAATGAAATGTTCCGGCATGTTTGCGAGCAGAATGAGTTTTATATACATTTCCACTTTAAGCGCACTTAAAGAAGGTTCTTCAAGGGTTTTTTAGTAAGGAAAACGGTTCTATATAGAACCATGAACACTCAAAGTACCCTTTGCATGATTAAAGGCTTCCTTAGACTGGATGGAGAAATGTGCTGTAGACTGTTCCTTTAAAAAAAAAAAAAAAAAAAAAAAAAAAAGACTCTGAAAATGGTTCTACACAGCACCCAAACGGGTGCTTCTATGGTTACAGTCACAAGAAGACAGAACAACATAAGAACCCTTTTGGGTGCTATGTAGAAGTCTTCTCAGAAAGGCTCTACACAGAACCATCTACAGCACATTCTCCACCAACCCTTCATTCATGCATAGGGTTCTGAGTGTTTATGGTTCTATGGAGAACCACGTTCCTACTAAAGAACCCTTGATGCACCAGGATTAAGAGGGTAGTTTTGATTGATTCCGTGTAAAACAGTGTGAAGTGTCATTTATGGGGCAGTCATGGGCTGGAGGCCCAGCCTCGTGACCGGCAGGTCGCCGGTTCGATCCCCAGAGCCGACACCACATGACTGAGGTGTCCTTGAGCAAGACGCCTAACCCCCAACTGCTCCCCGCGCTGCGATTTCATGTGAGCTCTACTCCCAAGAATTTCTGACTTCTACACACCTTGAGGTGATACAAGTTATGCCCGGCGTCCAGATCGATACGGCTGGACTTCTTGTTGACGGACATGACGGCGAGGCTGACGTCCATGAAGCCGTGCTCCTTCCCCCTGGTGAGCTGGAACAGAGATATCGCACGATGCAACCCAGAAACAGGAGGAGAAAAGAGAAGAGAGTGTAAAGCTACACTACACGATCTGAACGGTTCTGGGTTTGGACGTACGGCACCAGAACAACAACAACAACAAAAAAAAAACACATTTATTTAGTACAAAAACACTAAACATGTCTCATCTACTGTGAAGGTTCCTTAGGGAACCAAAAGCGGTTCTTCCATGTCAAAGCTCTGTATATCAAGACTAAATGGCTGCACGATACATCGTTCATCATTGTCGCGATTTTGGTCTTCGCAGTGCTGATCTAACAAGGTTTCCACTCGCAGATGTTCATGGATGGTTAGATTCATTGTTCTCCAACACCCTTAAAACAAAAAGGTTCCCAAGCAGTTCTTTAACAAATGACACGAGCAGAACCTTTACATTATGTGGAGGACGGTTTAATTAATGATGAGAATAAAAAGTTCACCGTATTCGTGCTTTTCATTTTAGAAAAATGGTTCTTTTAAATAACCATTCACTGAAAAGATCCCCAGGGAACCAAAAAATGGTTCTTCCATGGCCTCACTCAAACACACAGTCTTAAAAAGGGCTGGTTTGAATGAAGATATGGAAGAGCCTTGGCAAATCGTGGCATTTCACTGCAGAACCACAAAAGGTGTGAGAGTGAAAAGGTATTCAGAAGTTTAAAGAACCGTCACCCAATGCGCTTGTTCTAGGAATAACCCTTAAACTGGTTGGGAACATTTACATAAGGGTTCTTCATGTCTTTACAGAGCCCTTGTTAAATTTCTTCATGTTTGAATTTTTTTTTTTAAGGAGTGCATTGTGACGTATATCGGGAACGCCGGGACCGGATCGCGACGTGACGCCTGAAACGGGACCGGATCGCGACGCGATGCCTGGACCGGGACGGGATTGCGATGCGTCGCCGGGCCCGTGACCGGATCGCGATGCGACGCCAGGACCATGTCGTGCAGCTCTATGAAACACTCCTGCTACTCACGTCCTGCTGGGTCTTGGCGTATCTCAGGACTCCCTTGTCCAACATGAAGTATCTCTGTTTCGGAGAAAAGAGGAGGCTGTAAGTGTAAAACAGGAGGCGGGTAAAACGTTATGACGCGGTCAGTGTTGAGGTGCCATCTGTCACACCTTGTGCCAGCCCTGAAGCGGGTACTTCCTCTTCTTCATCAGAAAGCCCTCGCAAACGCCTGGAATGCTGTTCTTCTCCACGAACACACCAGGAGCACCGACATGAGGCGGCAGATCCGTCACAACCTCCCAGTCCCTGGAGTTCTGCAGAATGAGTCAGAGGAGCACATCACTTAATGAAAATAATAAACAATAATAATAATAATAATAATAATAATAATAATAAATATTATTATAATACATATATAGTCTTAACTATTAATGTAATGGCACTTAATTTTGGACTTGATTTTTAATTGTGTTTCTCTTTTAAATCTACTTAATTTCTATTCTCCTTTACTTTTTTAGTGACATCTCATCTGTAAAGCTGTATGAAAGGCCTAATAATAACAGCTTACAGCATCACTCAGGCTGCAATGGACCTCATAACTAAATATTATTAAAATGGGAGAAAATTATTTGAATAAGTTCAATTTGCTTACACTTTTTATAGTGTTTAGTAGAATTCACACCAAAAAAAAAAAGTCATGTTTACAGATGATTAATATTACACTACAAAGACACCAGCTTGGCCAGTGAAATTCTCTCATATCTAGTGAGACGGGACTTTTATTATTCAGCTTATTTCTAGACATTTTAAGTGATTATCAAGTAAAATGGCTTATGATGACACTAGTTATGTTACCCACAACAAATGTTTTAAGTGTCTAGAAAAGCTGAATAATTTGAATCGTAAGCTCATAATTAGCTACACTGACCGGATTTAGGATCTTTGTACAGGTCAGAATATCATTTTTGCTGGGAATACGTTATAAAATAATTCGCTGTCTGAATAAAACCTATAATTTGACATATTGAAAACGTCCGTTCTTCACATCGCGTGGAAATTTCACGCTGAACGGACCAAAAGAAACACGGAAAGACGTCTGGTTCCATTGACTTCCAATAAAAGCACAGTTTTTTCCTTCTCCTGTAAAGTGACCATTTTGGAGATAAGAGGTTTTGATCTGATGGCGTGAATTAATGAAATTATGATTATTTTATTTAATACCATGTTTACTTGTTTGTCTAATAATTAAAAGTTAAAGCCTTGAGCTTTCCTTATTCATTAAGAATGAGATATGAGAACAGTCGACAGAATATTAAAATAAAAATAAATAATAATAATAATAATAATAATAATAAAAAAATTCACATCGAGCCCTGATTGTAGCACTCAACCATCAGACTGTTGGGTCAAGTTTATCTTGCAAAATGTTACAACAGCCTCAAAAACACTTGAAATAGTGTGCAGTACTGATTTGGAGCGTCTGACCTGTCTGGAGTGTCTGGACGACGAGCCGGAGCTGTTATTGCGCGAGTGCCCCGGTTTGAAGGCTGAAATGGGAGATTTGTCCAGGCTGCTCATGACAGACTGGCTGCTGCTCAGGTGCGTCGGCCGCTCCATCACCACCGGTCAACAAATGTCTATGGTCACACAGCTCTTCAGGAACGGGCTACTTCTGTCTCATCACAACAGAGACCACACTGGGGGGGGGGGGGGGGGGGAGAGTACAATCAAACAGACAATCAAATCATATTCAGACTGCGCTGGCCAGCTCATTCAAACTACTGACCAAACCCAACCAGCTGATAAACAGATGCTCATAGAGCTCCTTAACGAGCAGCTTGTTACTACGTCAGAGTAACGAGCTCCGCCCACTCGCTGCTCAGCCGGCAGTTCGTTCTCCAGCTCCTTACACTAAATTCCCAAACTGTCGTCTCCACTGAGCAGCTTTTCAGTTGGCAGCTGTGACAGAAGAACAGCTGAACAACCTGGAATCAGCCAGAAATGAACCCAACACCATTCGCCAGACGTGTCTGATCTTCAGAGTCGGACCAAATCAGACTGAGCCGAAAAACTGACCCAATATCAGGTTCAGCTCAGTTTGGTCAGTTTGTCCAGATCAGTATTAATGTTGTTTTGTTCCAGCCGGTCTGTAAAGCTTCTTACAGCCCGTTTAGTTTGGCGAATGGTGTTGGGTTCATTTCTGGCTGATTCCAGGTTGTTCAGCTGTTCTTCTGTCACAGCTGCCGACTGAAAAGCTGCTCAGTGGCAACGACAGTTTGGGAATTTAGTGTCGTCTCGTTTTCAGAGTCGGACCAAATCGGCTGTCGGTCAGATGTGACCTTAACAGTGTCCGTTTTCTGTTTGGGGCAAAGTAAAAACGCTCAGATGGCTCGAGCGTCTCCTACAGCGTCTGTCAAATTTAACTGAAGCATAACTAAACGACATTTTAGAAAACAATTGGAACAATTTTATATGTGAGGTAAGAAACTCGTTTCGGAGTCAGATCACTGATCTAAGATCAGCTCCCACCCGCGCTCGTAATCACCCCCAGTCATATCACCAACATCAGCCTCTACGGGCCGGTCAGCGGGCGCTTTCCGAACGGATGAGCCACTTTGCATTCATGCCTCCGTTTACTGTCTCAGCAACGGTCTATGGGATCTCTCACCACAGCCATGCAGATGATACTCAGATCTACTCCCTCACTTCCCCAAACAACTACGGTCCACTTGACGAAGTGCCCTGAGCCCATCACTAACTCGACAGGACAAACCAAAATTTTACTTGGGAACAGCAATGAGAGGCAAAGACTAGCCGCCTATCTGGATTCAAGAGCACGACTGAGGAAGTCTCACTGAAAACGGGCAGAACAGATGGTCAGATCTGACGGAAACGGCCAGAAACACTCAGCACTTCTTCCCTCATTAACGCTCAGATTCCTCAAAAACCTGAACACCATGACCCTCTGCTGTAACGATGAGGGTCTACAGTACGGCTCGATATGACCACGGTATCAACACTGTGACCAATTCTGTCACCATACTCTTCTCCGAGATCATAACAGGGACGGTCAGTACGCTCAAGAACACTGACCAGCAGAACTGATTATAGAGAAAGATTCAGACCAGTTAGAGAAACGACGACGACAACAACGCGCTTAAATGCTTCTCCCAGGGTTCTTTAGTACAGAAGAAGATTCGTTATAGAACCATAAACACACAAAGCACCGTTTGCGTTCTCTGCATGGTGAAATGGTTCTTCAGATTGACGGAGAACGTGTTGTCGATGACTCTATATAGCACCAAAAGAGTGTTCTTCAACTGTTACAGACTTGACACTGTAATAACAGGAGAACCCTTTTGGGTGCTGTATAGAACCCTTTTCAAAAACCAAGAACCACTTACAACACATTCTCCATTAATCTGAAGAAGGATTTACTGATGCAAAGAACCCTTTAACCATGGAAATGGTTCTTTGGGTGTGTGGGATTCTGTATAGAACCAGTTTGTTTACTAAAGTACCCTTGAAGTACCATCTTGTGTGGTTGGTTAGTGTAGTGGGTAACACCTCTGCCTTCTATGCTGTAGACTGGGGTTCAATCCCCCACCTGGGTAAACACCCTACACTATACCAATAAGAGTCCTTGGGCAAGACTCCTAACACCACCTTCACCTCCCTGTGTAAAATGATCAAACTAAGTCGCTCTGGATCAGAGCTTCAGCCAAATGCCATAAACGTAAATGAAATCTTCAGGTTTGGCCGAGTAGATGTCATTATCATTTTATTTATTTTTATTATATATAGCTGTTGTTGGAACAAAACCTCGTATCTCCGTTTTTGTCCCTTTTCAGTTTTTTGTATAATTTGAAAATGCATGTTGGCCTTTACACTGTGTGCAAGTTTCACGAAGGATGGACCAAAATAAACGGCCAAAAATGACTTCGAAAAAACTTCTGGTTCCATTGACTTGCATTGAAAGTAATGGATGTTTTTCCCTCCTCCTGTAAAGTTACCGTTTTGGAGATACGAGGTTTTGTTCCAACAGCTGCGATATATAAACCCTGAAGCACATTCGAGTGTTCAGAACAGTTCCTAACGGGTTCTAATTTACAGTGACACTAGCTCATGTCACTGAATGACCTCGGCACCTGTGTCTTAGATGCCTACAGTGCACCCACCCAAGTCAAGTTAGCCTGCACAATTTGTTTTGCCTACACACAAAGCTAAATGAGTGTCGGCCTGTATTAATTATAGACCAGAATCATTCAGCCAGGTGCGGAACTGAGGGATCTGATCGATCTGAACAGGCCGACACCCGACACCCGGCACGATAACAACATCGGCCTCTTTATCAGCGCAGGCCTGAGCACGAAATGTACCCATTCAGGCTGATGTACCTTCCTGCCTCCTATCTCACTCATAAACTCTCCGTGCTCAAACATGACTCACTTCAAACCATCTGAGGCATGTACACCAACCGGTCAGCACAGCAGAAAGCCTGTCAGGAGAGCCAGAACAGTTAGCGAATGCCTACCTGACTCAGAGCGGCTGGGCTGGGGGCGTTTTGGGGGGGTACACTAGGGTTGGGGGACACGGCAAATCTATGCAACATCACAATATGTGAAGAATGTCACGATTCAGAGGTTTGAGGTTTGAGAATAAGGTGGAGAAATACCACGAGCTACTAAACCTCGCTGGTAGAAAAATGCTCCGAGAACTACATTTCTCATGATGACCTATAGGTCTGCCATCCAATCAGCTTCTCATTGGAATGCAGTTTCTCCAGATTGATGCTGCTTGTTGTTTACAGGCTCTTATTTGTCTAAAACTCACTTTATGATCCATGCAAAATGTTTCATGCTCTTATTTGATGTATAAAGGCTTCCTCCTGGTCGAACCAAGACTATGGGATCTCACCACAGCCATGCAGATGATACTCAGATCTACTCCGTCATTTCCCCAAACAACTATGGTCCACTTGACCAAGTGCCCTGAGCTCATCACTAACTAGACAGGACAAAGATTTTATTTGGGGAAAGTAATGAGAGGCACAGACTAGCTGCCTATCTGGATTCAAGAGCCCTAAAATCTAAAGAACTAGTGCGTAACCTCGGCGTACTGAAGGACTGATCTCAGTTTTATCAGTCGTGTAAAAGCAGGTATTAAATCTTAATTTTTATTTTAATCACCTTAAGAACTTCAACACGATCAGAGATGTTCAGACTAACGCAGACCTGGAGAACCTCATCCGTGCCTTTATTTCAAGCAGGGTTGACCACTGTAATGGTCTCCCAACTGGACTCCAAAAAAGACTATCAAACAGCTTCAGCTGATTCAGAATGCAGCTGCCAGAGTCTCACTAGGAGCTCTTAAATCATGACACTGCCTACCAGTCAGTTCCAGAACAGACTTTGAGCTGTTACTGCTCTGTAACGTCTTAAAATGGTCAGGAGCAGCATATTTATCTGACCTGCTGCAGCGACATGAGCCGAGCAGAACCCTCAGATCATTAGGAACTGGTCAGTCAGTCCTGCCGAAGGTGGAGACTAAACAAGGAGAAGCGGTGTTTAGATACTGTGCTGCTCTTAAACAGCCCCAGCATTAGAAGAGCCGGCACTGGACGCTCCATTATCCTCATATAACTTTTAACATGTTTTTTTTTTTTTTTTTGATTTGAATGATTCTTCTCTTTTGTTTGGACCAAGTTTCTTATCTCTATTCTCCTTTACTTCCCTATGTTTTAAAATTATAGTCCGAATTATCTTTGCATTTCATCATTTGTAAAGTACTTTGAATGACCGCAGCACATGAAAGGTGCCATATACACACAGGTCATTCCCCATTTGGAGTGGGAATTCCAGCGGATACTTTTTTTTTTCTTTTTTCTTTCATTACAATACTAAAATCATCCCAACACATCCGTCCATCCATCCATCGCGGGGGCAGCATCCTAAGCAATGAGGCCCAGACCTCCCTTTCCCCAGCCA